>NW_006800225.1:624605-755983 GCF_000485575.1 Poecilia formosa
TATATATATATATATATATGGAAATCCACCTGTGCACTCCATCATTAATATTATGTACCAGTTTTTAATAAACTGGTACATAATATTAACCTGGTTTTTAATAAACTTGTGTTACAGTTCTGTGAAACCTGAACCTTGCTCAGATTTTCTTGTAAGCTCCCCTTAGTCCAACAAGTCGATGCCATCGGCAGCCTAAAAGTTTACTTGCGACAAAATGGGAAATAACTGGACTAAAACAACCCATTGTGTGTCAGTAGGCACTTCCGATTTCTGATAACAAGATCCCCAGGGAGCTGGGAAGCCCAAGGCTCACAGCATAAAAAAAAAAAAGATTTGTCGTGAGTTCATCTCATTTTTGTTATTTAGGAAAATGGACTCATCTGCCGGACTACAGCATTTAGCGTCAGTGTTCACTTTCAGATTAATTAAAAGTGCAGCAATGTTCTGTCTAAGTGCAGTAAACTCCACTGAGATTACAGGGGTGAAAAGGCTGGTCAGAGAGAGGAGGGATGGAGCTAAATCTTTTTCCAAAACAGTTCAGTCTAAGGAGGTAAAAAAAATCTTCTAGGAACTCCTAAAGTGTTGAGGCTATAATGGATGTTAACCATCGAAGCCAGAGTTATGACTGAATGGTGTCATACCAAAGAATGTGCATGTGTAAGAATGACCCAGTCAAAGTCCAGATCAAATCAGAACATTTGATCCTCTCTCTGCAGTTTCTTGAGGTATTTCGCAAAGAAAATGGTCAAAACTTCACTTATGATGTGCAAGAGTCTTGGAGCTGTAATGTCATTGAAAGGTGGATCTACAAGCCAAACTATACTTTTCAAACTGTTATAAATATAAATAATTTGAAACCATGTACTTTAGCCTTCCACTTTACAATTTTGCTGTGCTGTCTGTCTGTTAGTGCCCAAAATGTGCAATGAAGTTGGTGCTTCATGCCAACTTCATTGCATAAAACTCTGAATATATCCTTATGCGCAGTGTTTTAGCACCAGTGTGCAGATCCAGCACCAGTTACTTCTTCATAAATCAGACTAAACTGACTAGAAATGCTCGGGGGGGATTATCTTTAAGTCTGTTGCAGCTGGGAGCCCAGAATGTCCAGTATCTGAGTAAAATGAAAATGGCCAGAGGATAAATCATTAGATTTTGAAGTTTGTGCTCAGTGTGTGCAACAATACTCTCATATTTAGCACTTCCATTTAGAAAACCAGCAAGTTAAACCAAAACCAGTTTCTGGATCTATGGTTGATGTACCTTTAACCTCAGGGAGGGAAAATCATGTGAAGCTGAAGTCTAAGTTAAATGAAGTGGGACTTTTCTGTTTTATTCACACATTAACTGCAGTAAAAAGCACAACATAAAAGGCCGTTTAGACACAGCAAATGCAAGGCTTCTTTTAAATAAACCCCACTGAGGACATGTTTTCACATCTTTGCTTAAAAGGATGAGTTTGGATTGGAAAAATTTAAATATGTCCCTTAAGTACTCACTTTTTGCAGCTGAAAGAATCCCAGCAGCCCAAACACAGACTGCTAATGAATATCAGTGGGTGACTCATTCTGAAAGTCTAATGGGTTTCTGTTCTCATCGCTGAAAAGAACAAAGCTGTGCATTTAGGTCCAGATGTGAGGAGGAAACAGCAATTGTTTTGTTGTCGATTCTGACGTCTGCTCTGTAAACACGTTACATAAATACCTGCCAGTAATTGTCACATCTTCAGGATGTCAGAGATCACTTTGCGGATAAATGTAAAGAAGGTGTTATATAAGTCCCTGGAAACCAATTTGTGACCCCATTAGGGCAATTTTTTATTTTTTTTAACCACATTTATATCACAAACAAAATGTGACCGGTAATTATGGATGTGAGACCATGATAATGACACTCCTTGTTTGTAAATGGCTGGGAAGGTTTGAATCAACGATTTGAAGTTGAATCCAGAGAAAATAAAATAAACAAAAAAGAAAAAGAATCTGTGGATTGCAGAGCTGGTATTAATAGAAAACTGATTGTGAAAAGTCTGTGTATTTTAACTCTACTGTCTTGTTTGTTTACCTTTTATACAGCTATTCATATAAACCACAAAGCAAAGATTATTTAGACAGTTTATAAAAATGCAATTAAACCACAAAATGTACAGATGATATCTGCTTTATTTTACCTTTTTTTTTTTCTTTTTTTTTTAAACATGTGAAAATAGAAATAGCCAATTTCCTGGTGAGATCAAATACACCATGCATCCATCTTTTATTGCAGTAGCATAAAGTCTCATCAGAAAATGGAGAAGAAATATTATGCTGTTTTACACAAATTGAATTATGTAGGGAAAAAAGCTCATGCTAAGAAATTGCTTTGAACAAAATCAATCAATTTCCTTTTCATAGAGATCATCTGTTTATTTTTTCTTAAATAAATTAAAATACAGACAACCATTAGCCTGTTAAATAAAAAAGAAATAATTCTTTTTGAGAACATTCATTTTAAGATTCATACATTTCTACATATTTATACATTAAAGTATGTTTTTTTTTTTTATTGAAAGCCTTCAAAAACAACATTCTTATTTTAGTAACTCAGTCCTACATTGGCTCTTTTTTTTTTAGAGAAGTTTAACCTTTATTTTGAATTCATTTAGTATTTATTTGGGGGATGAGGGGAAATTACACGTTTTACAATTACTATTTTAACAAAACTTGGATAATTGGAAGTAAAGGACTATTTAATATAAACTTAAGTGTTTGATTTGATCAGTGTTCATTCAGTTTAATTACAAAACTGTTCTTTCACATTTCTATTGGGTATATTTGTGAGGCTTGATTCCGCTATAATGGAAAAGACAGGAAAGTATGGGTTTCAATTAAAAAAAAAGTGTGGTTGGAAATAATTAGAAAACTGCTTCTTACTTAAACCTCCCTGCGTCTACCATCAAACTAAAGACGTAATACTGACCAGTTTGGTTGAGGTCTGATGTTTATTTTCCCAACATCCACAGTAAGAACTCGTTTTATCCAGGCATAAAAAATATTCTCCAAAACTCACTTTAAAAAAACTGCTGCAAAATCTTTTCACTCTTAGGCTATTCTGGAGTAAAATATGGATTTGTTTTAAGGCTTTTTTTTTTTACACATCTTTACCAAGGTTGCCAATAAATGTAGAGACCTCTTTGAATGAAAGAAACTTTGAAAAACAAATCAAATATCGAAATCGACTGGGTATTTTCACATACTTTAAAAGACAAGGAAATGTTGCAGGGGAAAAAATGGAGATATGAACATAGAAGCAGATTTTTTTTAAGAGGTCATATATTTAATTATTATTTTTGCATCAAACCCTAAAGATTTAAATCTATCTTGGGACACTCGACTGATTCAGTTCTCCAAACTGCACCACAAAGGAGCAAACTGGAAATGAAACATCCTTACTCTTTTCACTCACAGTTCTCACTCAGTCACCATCAATGTGCAGACACTGAAAATCTCCATGGAAACTGATAAAAGAATAGCCTTTGTGTAAAATGGAAAGGATTGACAAATCACAACCTACAGGACAACTCAGGTGGTCAACAAGGAGCAAACGAGTAAAATAAATCTGGGGGGGAAAAAAATAAAAATCTTTTTCGGATGTTTTTATGGAGATTTAAGGGAAAATATGACAACATTTCCACACAATTAACTCTTACATTACAGCTGTGACGTTGTATTAACATTTCAAATGAAACTCTTGCTCGTCAATTTTTCCCACCATTTCATCTCACGTCTATTGCAGCTGCAATGGATTGATGAGCATCGCCATCAGCGACCTCTGAGTAAATACGAAGGACTGAAAGTTGCACGGATGTTGCAGATAGCAGAACAGAGAGGGTGGGCAACGGAGGAAAGGGGGGGAGGACACAGAGAAGGAGTACAGCACGGAGTACACCACCTACACTCCTCTCCATGGCAACTACCACACTAGAAAGAGCCATAATGCAGCTCGCTCTCTTCCTTCTCTGCAAACTGTTCATTTAGTGCCATGTGCAGGGTGCAGTATGTGGGAGACAAAGCATTCGCCGTCCTGTTTGTAGGAGAGGATTACAGGAATGTGAGAAGCATCTATAACACACACACACACAAAAAAAACCACCACCAACTGAATGTTTAAATGCATACATGCATATGTATGCGTTCGTCGCTCCGGCAGAGACGTCGGCACAGCTTGACGCTGAATTCGTCGTCAGGCACTTGAAGGGACGGCTTGTTATTTTTGAATTAAGACGTTTGGTCTTTTTTATCCCTCAGCAAAGCAAGTGACAAAGTGTGTGGGAGGCAGCTGCTTTCAAATAACCAGTGTTGAGGTTGCCGGAGTTTAAAAGGCGTAATAAAATCTTCCTTCTCCCCCCTCAGTGCAGTCCATGTTTGTTGGAACGAGTGCAATGTGACACCACAATAACACAGTTTGGTGTAATAGTTCCTCCGGTGTCTTGCTATGCGTCAGCATTCAGCTAATATAGCCTGGTGTGATGCGTTACTGTGAAGAATGAACAATAGTGACACAAAGCATCTAGTGCGCTCACAATGTGTGCTAAAATATATTTAGAAATTTAGTAAAAATACAACATCCAACTTTCACTGGAGTGATCTGGATTGATTACCCCCTCCCCCCACCCCCGCGCTTAAAACTGAATGGATAGTTTTCTTGTTTGTATTTGAGCAGAAAAGGTTTGTTTACTTTCAATAAAATCACGTAAAAACTCCACATCCGTCTTCTGTGTGAGCCAAACTGCAGGAAACTGTGTGAACGCAGTAAAGCTCCAACCATGTTAAACACCTGCAAGCTAAGCTGGGGCGCCAACTCCTCCTTGACTTAAAATGAACAAAAGCAATAGAAAACATGTCCAAGGTGCAGCCAACACAAGGGTATTTTTATTATTATTATTATTATTATTATTATTATTTGATGCTTGTGATCTTCTCTGCCTGTATCCAAAACCGCCATTGCTGAGAGGGAAAACAAAAGCAGGAGCTTTTTGGCAGTTAAACAGGCTTGAAGTATCTAGAGCGCTAAAATTACGAGAAGGAAAATCATCAGCGATGATCTTAGAGAAGTAGCTGCTGCTGCGCATCAGTCTAGGCTGTTTAATGCAGCTTCTGAAGTCCAACTTTATGCAGAAAAAGAAGAAAAACGTTTCCATTTTGAAAACATTTGAAGCAGTTACCAATCTCCTCCAGGACGGTTGAGGATGTTAAGAGCAATAACACAGGGCAGAGAAAGAGCTCTGCTCCAAACTCTACAGACCTCAGTAAAACACCGAGTTAAAGTTCATGGCAATGCAACTAAACAAAAAAAACAAAAAATTCTGAAGAAGTAGGACCTGTACAGAACAGCAGCTCAGGGGAAGCCTCTTCTTTCTGAGAAGAGTAACAAGAACTGGCATTGTTTGTTTTGTAAAGCTGGAACAGGATTCCTTGGATTGATGCAACTAAATCTAAAAACATTTAGTAGTATGGAAAAGGCACCATGCAAACTGTAAAACATACAAGGGAGGATTTGCGATGAATCAAATGTGAAGTCTTCCATCTGGCAGAACGAGTCTGGCCAAAGTTAGGTTTTCAACAAGACACCCCAAACATAGCAGCAAATTTACACCAGAATGGCTGCAAATAAAAGTGACTAATAAAAATATCAAATAAATAATGACATAATGATCAAACTGCCTGCCTGCTTAGCCAAAAAGCAAACCTCTTAATTTAATTTAATTTAATTTAATTTCTACATGCTTAACTCTATAATCTTTGTTTAATTATTGCAGAGGTCTCGCTCTTGCAAAGCTTGTAATATCTGGGTAAAATCCACAGCAAATGTTTAACTTAATTCAAAGTTAAGTCATCATAAGAACAGTTAAAGTGGATTCAGGTGATTTTGACAGCAGCATCAGGTCAGGACTAATGAACGTTTGAAGAAAAGTTACAATTTCTCTCTGAAAAAAAAGAGTACAGAATAAAGAACAAATGTCTTCAAAACCAACTTTCTCTGAAGGCTGAAGCTGGTCTAGATGGCCAAAAAGCTGCTGGAGTGATTCTTTGGTCAGGACGTGAGGGGTCAAAGGTGAAACTGTTCTGAAGTCATGCTGAGGGGAAACTTTCTTGCTCGGTCGTTAAAATAAAAATAGAAGAGCTAATGTGAAGCCCCGGAGGGATCAGCACAGCTCTATTGTTCAGGACTGAAGCTCAGGCAATTATCTGCCATTAACCATAAAGCAAGCACATTTTTAAAATGTTTGCTCGCTGTCTGCGTCATTTAAAAGAAGAGTTCTGCGGGGCAAGACAGCGAGCGGTTAGACTTTAATGAAAAATGTTTTCCCGTCACGCCGGAACATTCAGAAAGAAGAAAGGTGTAAAAACTTTGAGCGAATGAAGCCCAGGCATCGCATATAGTATTATCCTCGTGTGTTTAAAGGGGAGGTGTTGTGTAAAATTGACCTTTTCTTTTTAGCTTTATGTCATGTTGCAGATGTATTTCCTCATCAAAAACATTCTGGGAGTGTTGCCATGATTTCTTTCATGCATGTTTAAGGAATCTGTGAATCTCCGGTTTAAACCATTCGACGCTTCCTAAACCAATTGTATTGTTATTAGAAAAGCAATTTCATTTCAGATTAATTTTGAAGATAAACACTTTCCAGGGTTTTAGTTGGAAGACTGGCTGACATCAGCCGCAAACTGCAGAATAAACAGTTTGAAGAAGCATAATTCAAACAACCGATGGCATGTTTGCTAGGTGTTTCATCACAGTTCTTACAGCTGTTACACGTATTTGTTCAGATCTGCTTTAGTGTTGAGCTCTAAACATATTTCCATTCAGCTGTTTACGCAGAAAACGAGGAACTTAGGCATAAATATGCCTGCTGTAGATCGCAAATATGTTTGTCTTGACACAGAAGGCTGAAAAAAGAAAAGAAAAAAAAACTCTGCAAGGTTCTTTTTTTTTATCCAGATCCTGCGTGGTCTTGGGTGGTGGGAAGGTGGAGGACTGTTACTATTTCTTATTGTCAATCCATCACAGGGCAACACAGAGACATACGGGAGAAAAAACATGCACACACGCACCGTGAGCCGAGGCTAATTTGGACATCAGTTAACCTGTCATGTTCTCAGACGGAGGGAGGAAGATGGAGAACCTCGAGAAAACTCTGGATTTGAACCCAGGACCTTTTTGTTTCAAGAAACCAGTTCTAACCACCATGAAGCACAGTCAAGTAGCAATGAAACAGATTTAACTTAAGATCGAAACAGTTAAATTTCCAAAACATGTGCACATCCAAATTCATTCAAAGAAAAGAAAAACATTTAAATCACAGTTTCAACTATTTATTTATTTTTCCTCAGTTATCCCATTTATAGAAGGTACAAAATAGTTACATGTAAAAAAAAGAAAAAAAAGGTGAATATTTAAGTCAAACAGCCTTCAAGTTTGTGGGTGTGCAGACAAATGAAACTGAAATTTATGAAAACAAACTGTAATCACATTTTCATGTAAAAATTCTAGACTTTCCCAGACTGAGCTTTCCAAAGGCAACAAGGGAGGAAATAAGAAAGATACAAGGAATGCAAGAAGGAAAGAGACGCGAGGAAGAACACAAATAAGAAAGTATGGAGATGAGCAAACAAGAAAGATGCAAAGCTAGAATGAAATACACAGAATAAGGAATAAGTTCTGGAAGTACATGGGTGTTTTCATACATATCTAAACGTTGAAAACAATTAAATAAAATTCCAGACTTTTCCAGACTCTGTTGGAACTTTGTGCGCTGTTCTTAGCCGCTCGTCCCTGAATAATATCACTGAAATGTACTCTTCCTACAGCGACCCGTTAAGGTAACTCTTGCAGAGTGGAGAAAAAAGCACCAACTTTATTGAGTCCAGGCAGCGCATCCCATCGTGTGTAGACAGTTTAAATTCTGCTGAGACGCAAAACATTCGCTGACTTCCAGATAGAAAACAAACCCTAAAGCCACTGAAACACTACGTGGTAAACCCACTTTGCTTGACGACCATTTTCTGACGGACTCCCTTCATGGAAGAGGCGTCGCCTCCCGCGCTTGCCGCCGAGCTGCTTGGAAACCCGTGAGCTGCCACGTATTTGCGGTACGCCTCTCGGATGATGCGGAAGGCTCGCGCGTTGGCGTAGGGGATGTCCGTGACCGGGTCCCGGTACAGCGCCGCCTTGTGCGTGACGGGGCAGATCTCCTGAACGGGGATCTGGGGGCCGGCCTGGGCGGCGGGAGGGAAGGTCGCCTCGAAGGCTTCGTCGTCGCTGAACGTTATGTAAGTCCGGGAGCACAGTCCTCCAGTGGGCTGCTGGGACGGCGTGGTGGGATTCTGCGGTGCCGTCTGAGAGACGTCCTGATCCAGCCTGTGGAAAACAAGATTACGACAATCAATAACTGCTGTATGCACTTTATTTATAAAGACCAGGATTTACTTTAATATTGCTTTTTTTTATCTCTTGCTTTGATGAAATCCCAACAGATACCCCTACAGGAGATTTAAAAAAAAACGTAATAAATCTTCTTACTAAATTGCATAACAGCTAAACATGATATAATGTTTTGGCATACGTTAATCTAGAGGAGATTAAATATTTATGGAGCAGATTATACTTGATGCAGACAAAAAAAAATGCATATATTAAAAAGGAGTCGCTTTCATGTCTGCAAATCTACTTTAAAGGTCATCAGAGTCAGACCGGTGGCCACACTTACCCCTCCACGTCAACATTTTCTTCTTTAAGGAGCGAGTGAGAGACCAGGGGCATCAGGACCGAATGGTAGCGGATGGTCGGTCCCTCGAAGCGACGCTTCTTATGGACTTGCTTCTTCTTGTCTGCTTCCAGACGCTCGTAGTTCTCTACAAAGAGAAACCGGAAACACTTTAGGATTCGGACTGCAGGCAAAACGCCTGAGAAAATGAAAATCCACCACTTTATTGACTAAATAAAGAGAACAACAAACATGTGCAAAATATGAACAAGATACATGTAGATCTTAGTTACTTAGAACAGTAAAGTCAAAAATAAGTTATTGATCAAAAGTAAGATTAAACGTAACGGAATAGCTTTTTTTTTTTTCTTTTTCTGGTCAATCAAGAAGTGAAGCCAGTACGTCTCGTAAACATGTTGACATATTTCATCTCATTCTATCTCATAGTTATTTCTTACAGCTGGTAGAAACATTAAAACCAGTTTCTCACAAAATCTAAACATTACTGAACTGAAAAAAAGTCATTTCTAACACAGGTTGTTAAGGATTTATGAAAATAAAATAAAAGCTCTGCAGAAATTCAGTACACTGTCAGAGGTCACTTGACAGTTGTCATATCAGCACTCAATCACTGATGTCCTAAACAAATCCTAGAGACGGTTTATATAAGCTGATCCTTCAGCTTTCACCGTTCTTCTGAATATACTTCATATCTTTATTTTTAGAAGACCTTTATTTGTTTTGTTTTATTTAAGAACTACTATCATCCCTTTTGTTGGATCATATTCTTTTTATTCTACTTCATTTCCAGCTGGGAAGGTACTGAATTTTAAATTTTCATCAGCTGTAAATAATAATCAAAATTAACAGATGTAAAGACTTTAAAACTATATCACTTTGTGTGTCATAAACCTGTCGGAATTTCACTTTTTAAAGTTAATTACTGGAATAAATTCACTTTCATTAAAATTCCAATTTATTGAGATGCACTTGGAGTATTTGCTTCAATGCAAGAGTCAAAGGAATATTCCAATATCATTTATTAAGCAGCATGTCTGCTGTCATTACTTTCATCTATTCGTATTGCTGCTCCTGCAGAGTTTCATCACCCGTTCTCTCAACACACAACGGGAAATACTGAGTTCTTGAAAAGGTTCTCACCCAGAGACCGAATGTTGACCTCAGCTGTGATCTTAGCCTCTGCCAGCAGCTCCTCCTGGGTCAAAGGTCGGTCCCGGTGAGCGCCTCTCCGTCTCCTAGGAGCGTCCTGACGCTCCTGTAGGCGAAGGTTGGTCTTCCTGGTGTGTTCACTGGTGGACTGTCGCACAGACTTCCGAGCTACAGAGCGGCAGAGACGTCATTTAATTACAAACCCAAAACTGACCCATTCCCTGAAGTAATTCTCATACAATAATCATGTGCTTATTATAATTATTTGTGGAACGATTACTTACTAGGATTATTTACAAAAAGAACTTGGACTATTAAACATAATTTAAGGGGAAGAAAATAATTTTTGCAACTTACGTTCAGCAAAATCGTGAAATTCTTGAGGAATCCTCCTTTTGAGCTCCACTTTGGTTTTCTCTGTCCTCTTCTGCTCCTCATTGGGTTTTTTAGGTTTGGGTTTTGCCACCTTTATAGGCTCCTTGGAATAAATATAAAATATATGCCATACTAATTACTGACACCCAGGCGTAAACAGAACACGCTGCATGTCAGCTTGGGGTTTCACCAGTATATAATAGAGAAGATGGCCCTGCAGATGATAGTGATGGCTGATAGTAGCTTATGCGCCATGCTGTTAAAATCCTGATCTAGACTGTTTTTTTTTTATATTCAAGTTATTCTTTTAGATTGTGTTAGAGCTCGTAAAAATGTTTGTTTTAAAAATGCTTTCAGAATGTTTCATTTGTAACTAACTTAAATGACTTAGAGGCTTAATGCCGAAAACTCCTAAAATACCTTATAAGCTTTTGTGACGACCCGACTCTTCCTCCGAGGAGCATCTTCCTCCTGGTCGCTGTCGGGCTCCTCACCCTCGTCGATATCAAAGTCGCTGTCCACCTCATCCTCTGTGTCCGAGTGCTCTCCGTGATATTCATCATCTCCCGATTCCTGAGAGCAGACAAATGGAGCCGTTCAGATAACATGACGAGAAGTAATAATGAGAATTTTAAAAATATATATTATCATTCAGGTTAGTTAAGCCTCTCCAAGGATTAGGGCGATGATACTATTGAAATGTGGTCAAATATAATGTTAAATGAAAAAACAGATGTTCAATACACAACTCAGATTCATACATGCAGGCTGAAAAGCATTATTGTTTAAATACTGATATCCGTGCTGCTATAACGTTACGTACAAATAAATTATTGACTTTCTTCATACATTCAGAAGGCTCAAAACTAGTTTACATTTATACTTTCATGTTTTTATGTTCCATCTTGCATATCTGTTTAAAAATGTTTTACACAGATGCAAAACATTTGCATCTGTGTAAATGTTTTATTTTTTTACAAATAAAAATATATACGAAATATCGCAAACATTATATACATGCTTTGAATCAATTTATACTTTACCTATAATCTCTTACACTCTTATATAGGAAGGTAGCAAAATTAGTTGCATTTGTTTGAAGCACGAAATATTTTAAAAGTGACACAGTTAAGACGTTTACTTCCCGTATCTAGGTAGTTCTGAACTATGAAGGTATTTATCTTTTTTTTTTTTTCGGTGTAATTTCTTACATCGTTGAAGCCTCCGTATGTTGTTTTGTAGAACTCATCCTCTTCTTCAGCATCCAGGAGTTTGGACATGCGGTTTCCCGCAGTCTTCCTCGGTTCCCGTCCAACTGCCAGGCTCATAGCTCCGAGCAATGCTAATCAACCTTAGCTTCTGTTTGTGCTGCTTGTTAATGTGTGGTCGTTTTGCTTTGATAAACTAAATTAATCTTTTTGTTGCCATGTTTATTTTATAATACTCTACCACCCCACGTCCAACTCACCAAATAGGCAAATCTCGATTTATTCAATAGAAAAACTCTATCGAACAGGGTGCTAACTGCTAAGCCCAACCGTAGTAGCAGAAAAGTTTTACTTCCGGGACACTCTGCGTACGTCAAGCCTATCGGCTCAATGGATTTTCAAAATAAAGGAACTTTGGACCTTGCTGATTTATTTTCTAATTCAAAATATTAGAATATGCGCTACGATGAGGATTGTTTGTCAAATAAATAAATAAATAAATAAATAAATAAATAAATAAATGAATGAATGAATGAATAAATAAATAAATAAATAAATAAATAAATAAATAAATATAAGATAAAACTTCTAAGCAATTATTAAGCATACTTTTTAGTGGAAAGTTTACATGTCTTTATATGTCTTTGTTATAGTAAATATAAATATGCTTTAAATATCTTGTATATCTTAAATACTGTGTTTTCGTATGCGGATAATCATCATAATAGGCAGAAATAAAGACTTAAAGTCATCAGTTTGTCTGTAATTAATCTATATATAATGTTTTATTTAGTAAATTATTGAAATAAATGTATACCTTTCAATAATGTTCTAATTTATTGAATGGGACTGCTCTGACGTTGTGTTGCACCTAAAACAATCTGAAAATGTAAATCCAGTAGTTTCATGATTGATTCCCTTAGTAAAGGTAATACATTATGTCACTGTGGCTTTTAATTAAAAAATAATAATTAAAACAAAAGATTTATTCCATTTTAATTTTTGCAGAGTTTTTTGTAACTTAAAATGAAGCTTGCACTGCCGGTTACCTTTTTAAATCAAACCCCGTGGGATCCAGAAGTTTAAAAATATCTCCATATGAGATTTATTTACTTATTTATTGTACTCAGCTCCAAAACCTTCAATGCAAGATGCTTTTTTTGTTTTGTTTTAGCTCTACTGTACTGGAGGCTTGTTGAACGTTACTCTGGAAACAACTTGCTTCTTCTGTCTAAGCCCCTTGCTTGACACTGTCAGAGTTATTGTATTGTCATGGCAACAACATCACTTTTCCAACATCAGAGAAACAAAAGCTGACGGGATTATGGGCTGTGGTCTTGATAGTAAATGAAAAGCATCATCAGTCAGTTGTTAAAAGCAGTCATTTATTTTATTTTTACAAACACATGTATGTGTTCACAGCATGTGCAGCTATAGCTCCACTTTCTGGTGGATGCCTCTGATTACTGCTGTAGTAAACACGTCCTAAAACTGTGAGCAGAAATTGAAAGTTGTGACCTCAGAACTGATTCTTTACCCTTTGGATGCTGAGCAAAATGACATCTTCTTTCCCACAGTACTCACTCTGAAACTCAACAGTCTTTCAGTGGAAATAGACCCAAATCAATATTTTTCAATGAATAATCATTTTAATTCATGCAGCCCTCAGGTATTATTTAAAAAAAAACATTGCACCATAAACATGTTGAATAATGTACAATGCATGTGACAATGTAAAAAAAATAAATAAATAACCATTGAGAAATACCATAACCTTAACATAAGGCCAGGATCCCTTTTGGCATTTTATTTAAGGTCTAAAAAGAATCACAAGTTACATTATTGGCCATTATATTCCTCCTTTAAAGTACAAGTAAAAACACAAGTAAGCAAGCCATCTTTTGTTTTTGTTTTTTTTTGTCTTTGACAGCCTACATATTTATTTGATAAATGGTAAAGATGTGTGAAAAGCCTTAAAATCAATTTCTCTCCTACTGCAGCACCATTTCACAGTTCCAGTTCTAAATGTTTAACTTTGAATGTAGATATTTGTAAGATTAGGCACAGTTTTGTATCCATTTTCTAGACTTATTAATATTAACAAAAGTGACTCATTTGAATGACATGTTTCCCTGTGTTTCCCATTTTTAAAGGCAGCCAAGACAAATCCGCATCTGTTTTATAACATATTCTGACAAACAGAAGTCACGGAGGCTGGATGAAAAGTTAATCAGCATTATAATTAACTTTAACATTAAAGGATGCGTTAAAAGACTTGCTATTCATTTTATAGTATTTATATAAAATACACAAACTGCAGGATCCAGTGACACCTGAGAATCAATTAAAGTGGCTCGTTAAAGTTTACACACAGCTAAAACCAGAAGTTTACATTCTCTGACTTAAAAGACTCTTTTCTGTTTCACTGTCTGGAGTTAAATCAGACCAAATTTTGTTTGTTTTAGGTCAGTTCGAAGGACCAAAATGATGTCTACTCGCTAAATGCCAGAAATAGTGAGAGAGAAAAAAAAAAACTGTGATAGATTTATTTATTATGCCTTCAAAATTAGACTGTCAAAAAAAAAAAAAACAGGACAGGCAGCTGAAAGTAAACCAGAAATAGGTATCGGCCAGAAAAAAAATCTGATTGATACATGTTTTGCTTTTATGTCTTAATCTCTCCAGATTTTATTTATGCCCTGTCAGAGCTGTTAGTTCTTTAATGACATGCAAAGTGTTTTTCTTCTACAAGAGGAAACAAGCGTGAAAAAAAATCCTTGTCAATAAAGATATTTTTTTTAGAAACTCAACTTAAAATCCTCACATTGTGTGTAATACGTCATGTCATGCTCGCATTCTTTTAACTTGTCAGACACTGCTAAAAGTACATGGGAGTTAGTAAAAGGTAATCATTTCTTACATTAAATTCAAACATCTCAAATAGTCAAATGCATTTTATTTGTTCTCATCCAGCCACATCTTATGAAAAATATGTTTTTCGGTTTATCAAACGGACTCATATGAGTTTCATGGTGAACCTGCTCGTCTCCATGTAGTTTGACGTCCCCGTGTTGCTGTTGGACATGGCGCTGCGTGGCACGTAGGCGATCGTTGCCGTGTGCTTGATTTGCCCCTTTCCTTTGCTCCAGAAGAACATGAAAACGAAGCACACGGACACCGAGCCGAAGAATGAGACGAATCCGATCGTCGCCGCTATCAGAAGAGTCTTCACATCAAACGGGAGCTTCTCATCTCCATCCACTCCGGGGGGAGAGGAAGGAAAGGCAGGCCAGCCTTTAAGACGAAAGTGTTTTTTAGGAGATGATGGCAAGGCTTGGACATGAAGGCTGACGCGCAGGCTTTCATTTCCCGCTGCATTGGACGCCACGCAGATATAAGTGCCGCTATCGTGTGGCTGAGCGTAGCGCACTTCCAGGGAGCCGTTGGAGAGGGCCCGTATCCTGCCAACAGGCGAAACCTGCCTTAGTTGGGGATTAAGCCAGCTGACAGATGGCTGGGGGTCACCTTCTGAGCTGCAGTGAAACACCACCGAGTGTCCTTGATTCACTCTCACATCTTGGGGCCTCCAGTCCACAATCCGAGCCTGCCGGCAGGTGAGCAGGCTCGGTAGTTCATCCTCGGAGAACTCCAGGAAATTCCAGCCCTGCAGCTGGGTGGAAGTCATGCAGGTTGGCAGACGCCCACCAAAGTTCACGTACAGCCGCCTTCGAGCCACCCAAAGCAGGCGGCAGTCACACGCGAGGGGGTTGTTGTCGAGCCCCAGGCTTTTTAAGGTGATCACTGAATGGAAAGACCCCGCCTCGAGTGTGGTGAGAAGATTTCGCGAAACGTTCAGCACACTTAAATATCCCAAACCTTTAAACGCTCCGGTTTCGATGCTTGCCAGTGAGCCGCTGACGAGATGAAACTCTTGGAGCCGGAGTAAGTCTCCAAGCAGGTTCCCATGGATGTAAGTGATAGGGTTGAAAGAAAGGTCGATGGACACGAGGTAAACAAGGTGATGCAAAGCAGCGTACGGTACCTCTTTGAGGTTGCAGTGCTTGATGGATAAGGATGTGAGATTGAGGCCGAACAGACTGTTTCCTGACAGAGTCTCCAGCCTGGGGAAATGTGCAACGACGAGCTCCTTTAGGTGCAGCAGAGGGTAGAAAGAGTAGTTTGGCAGCGAGATGAGGTCCAGCTGGTGAATGTGAAGGCTTTTTAACACACTCAACTGAGTGAGCGCCTCGGTTGGCACAGCAGTGAGGTTAGAGCCATCAAGGTCCAGCCTCTGTAGGCCACTCAGTCCGGCGAAGGCTTGATTAGAGATAAAAACAAAGTCGTTATTGTCTGCTAGGAAAACCTGCAGAGATCCTAAATCTGTGAAGGTGAAGTCTAAGAGGACAAGAATCTCATTGCTGCTTATATCTAGCAGCTGCAAGTTCTTCAAACCAGCAAACACTCCCACGGAGATGATCCTGAGGTGATTGCGAGAAAGACGCAGCGTGAGCAGATTCTGCAGGCCGAGGAAGGCTTCCGCTTCCACCAGCGCCAGTAGATTGTCACTTAAATCGAGGTGTAAAAGCCGAGTTAGTTTGTGAAACTGCTGATTCATCAGAGTCTTGATCGTGTTGTGGGTCAGGTTGAGCAGCTCGGCATCTTGGGGGAGACCGTCAGGCACGGCGCCCAGCTGAGCGCCGGAGCAGTTTGCCTCCAGAGCGGCGGCGTTGCAGCGACAGGACGGCGGACACAGCCAGAGGGACTCGGACGGTAGCGCCACCCCTGCAGCCAGCAGATACACAGCTCTCCAGTACAAACACAGGTGGGCTGCAGTCCCCTTAAACATCTGGAGACCTGCCTGTACGTGAGAGGAAAAGACAGTGACGCATGTTTAGTACATCTCAGAATGAAAATACGTCTTCTATACCCTTTTGAAGTGTTAGAAACTAGATATCGATCATTTCCTCTTGGCTGAAATGGTGAATGTTTATTATTCTGAATGTCTTTGATGTAAAAGACATGTAAATAAGGGTCACTAAGTTGATTTCCTGATAGATTTCTGCCATTTCTGTGCTATATTTAAGCACGCTACTAATCTTTAATCTCTAACAACTAACTTTTTACACTAAATAGGGATTACAGTCAATTCAGATTTTCCTTGAAGACCTACAAAGCTGTGAAAAAATATTTGTCACTTTATGGATTTCCTGTGCTTCTGCTTTTTGTTAATCAATCAATCAATCAAATTGTATTTGTATAGCACATTTCAGCAGCAAGGCATTTCAAGGTGCTTTACATAATTAAAAACAAAATAAAAACACAGTCACAGTAAATGTCACACTTCTGTTTCAAATCATCAAACTCATTTTACATAAAACAAATATAACTGCGAAAAAAAATAACATTTTGAAATTATGATTTTATTATCCAAACCACCCAAACACTGTGTGAAAATATAATCTAACTTACTAAATCCCATCTCATGTTTAACAAAAATATAGTGAAGATCTCGGAAAGTTAAAAGCTAATATTCTGTGAACTGACAAAATAAAAATGGGAGGAAGGCATCCTGTTATACCTGATGTAAAGCAAACACATCATTTTAAGATAAAAAAAAAAATAAAGTCACTCCAACAGACAAGCATGGCAGTTGCAGTATGATGATCAGGGCTGTTTCAGGATCTCTATTTGACAGCAGAAATCCTGAAGGAATATGTGCGGACATCAGTTTGTGATCTTCAGCTTAACCAGATTCGGTTTATGCTGCAAGAAAATGACCCAAAGTACAAGTGCAAGTCTGTTCCTGAACAGTTCAAAACATAAGAAGAAAAACCAAAATGAAGACTTATAGATTGGCCGAGACGTTTTCGGGTCTTCAGTCTTACAGAGATGCTGCGGTATTACGTAGAAAAGGTAATTCGTCCTTTAAACTCTACAATGTTGCAGAATTGAAGTAATTAATCAAGGAAGAGTCAACCAAAATTCCTCCACAGCATTAAAACGACAAATTTACAAACAAGCAGTTTTACGGGTTAGGAGGCTTTTTCCCCCCTATTGATACGTCTAATCATTATTTGAAAGCTCTTTTGTTTTAAACTCTGATTATTTTTGTAAAATATCAAAGTTTTATTCATGATCTGAAACGTAAAATGGGCAGAAAGGCAAGAAGGAAGGGAACATTTGAATTTCACAGCACTGAATTTATGAAGTCAGCTTGATTAAATCACAAGCAGGTCTGTCTCCTAGGAAACAAACCATAAAGAAACGAAGAAGAACTCAAGACTCCTGCAAAGTACTGCATGATTTCACAGTAAGATTTTATAGGAAGCTGCTACTTTGGTCGTCAAAAGCGCATACAACAAGAAAACAAAGCACTTCATGCTGAGAGTTACATATTTTATGTTTTTAATTAATTAATTACCAAAGAACGCAGGTAATTTAACACTTAACAACCCTCGGACAGCTCAGTTTTGCTGTTTACTTCTGGTTCTTTAGAAGCTGTGGTTAAAAAAAAGTAGAAGAAAAAAGAGTAAAATGAAAAGTGGAGATATATATTATGCATTTTCATTTGTAAACTCCTGGCTTCAACATGAGAAAGACGACCTAAGGAAGTCACCAAGCACTCTGTGTTGTGTTGAAGGGAGATAATGACAGCCTCAAGTCAAAGCAGATTAAAAAAAAATTGTTTTTGCTACAACTGATGGTGGCGAGGTAACCTTAGCAACACAGATTGAGGCTGCAGTCCAAAGGACGGTTTTATTTTAGCTTGACAGCGCTTGCAGGATTTATAAGAAAGAGAAAACAGTAAAACAAAGAGCAGGCTGTAAAGCCAGTGTGCTCTCGTCTGATGTGTGCACATAGAGTGATAAAGAGAGTAAACCGGCGCCACAGGAGTCTTCACATTGAGCCTGTGTTTCATCTCTTTAGCCATCGTTTCTTCTCTTCACATCTTTCAGTGCTTTTGTGAGCTTTTTTGTTTTTTTTCTTCCTTATTTATCTGTGACACATATGCTAATGTCGCAGCTTGAGAGTTTGCGCTGGCATTTCTCAACGCTGAGAAACGCCAGCAAATTCATCGCAAAGAGCTTTGTTAATTTAAAAGGTTGAGATTTAAACAAAACCCATGTTCTCTGCATTTTCATAGCACTTAGTTATCAGCTAGCATATCAGTTTTAGGTTTAGCTGCAAAAGCTGAGATCACTTCTCCAAAATGTAATCAGCACACTGACTGCTTTGTCAGAGTGGCAGATGTAGTTTAGAGCTCTTCTAAAAAACTGTTTAATTTATCATCAGGAAAACTGAACATTGAGGTTTAGTTGCAGTGAAGATCGTTACACATGCAGTGGTTTTGAAAATATTGACCGCAGTCAGCATATTATCTTATTATTGTGATTTTAGGCCATAAAAAGTAACGTCTTCATCATTTAATATAGCACTTATGTACAATGAAAGAAGATTAAAGAAATATTTCAAAGCTCGTACTTTGTTGAAGCACTTTTTAATTTAATTTCAGCATTCAGTCGAGGAATCGATCAACATCCCACCTTGGCAAGGTTTGCAGTTCTACCCGGCGAATTTTCTCCAAATCTATCAGATTACGATGAGCTATCTCATCCAAAACCAACTGAGGTGTCAGGCCGAGAAGTGTAATTTGACAGAAAAAGAGTTCTTTCTTCATCTCCTGTAATCTCCAGATTACAGGAGATTATTATCATATATACATAAACGGTTCTCATCTGAAATGTTGCTGTCTGCCTCTCTGCAGCCCATCTTGTCTTTTCCTCCAGTTTGGAGAAACATCCACTTTCTGTAATGTCTCTGTTGCGCCCGTTTCTCAAATTATTAGTCTTATTGCCATGTATAATCCTGTACGTTGTGTGTCACTGCTCTGACTGCTTTGTAAAACTAACATCTATTCAATCCTTTGCAACCTTCCTGCATGTGCAGTTGACCTTTATTTCATCCGATTTACCATGACTGATAACTGTGGGCTGAATAAGACTGAGCATTGAAACTGTTGTACTTCAACAAAGTGTTAATGCATTTGTTATTTGATATTTTCTCTTGAACTGTACAGAATAATAATTGCGTGCAAAAAGTTTCTAAATTATGTATCCCAGTGAAATCTGCAGCAAAAACCTCTGATGTGAGCAGAGATTATTCAAAGCCACTGTCATGCCACCAGTGCAGAGCTTGCTTGAAATTAGATGTGGTTGCATCTTCTGATTCTTCTCCAGAAGTGATACATTTTGGATAATGATCCTTCACTCACAGTTCTGTCAAAGATCACTGAACTGCACGACAAATCAAATTAAAACTTCCAAAAGCAAAATCTTTCAGTTTTCCAGAGGCAATTCAGAGATGATCTCAGTGTATTTATTATTGTAACGATCTACAGTCTTACTGGTTAAAGTTATAAAGAGGGGGCAGAAAAGAAATCTTTCGGTTTTTTTATGACAAAAACATCCTTAAATGATGACTGTTTATATGGATTTTCTAATGAAAGCCTTTAAAACTGAGTGTCCTTTATTGCTCAACAAATAAAAACCTTTTTAAAAAAATCTAAGCATGTCAAAGTTAAAAAACAGAACATTTTGTCACAGTCCAAAAACATATAAACATATATATAGAGTCCAAATTGTAGCATAGTTACTAAAGAGTTGTATTGTATTAGTTGTATCTTATCTGTTATTTACATTCATAATGTCATTTTGCCACAATCAATGCAAAACAAAATCTGTGTTGACTTTTTTTTTTTTTACTGAGACATTAATCTCTATTGTCTGAGTAAAAGAGTCTAAAAAATACCATTCATGTTACTGGGATATAATCCTCTTGTCATAAAATATCAGACGCATTAATGCGGTGACAGTAGGGGGCTGAAGTTTGGAGCAGAGATCGTGGCTTCATTATTCCTAGAACTATGATCATATAACAGATAAATATGTGCCGTAATATCAGGAAAGCCTGTTAGAGGTTCTAACATTTCTTTCCTCAACCTCTGAATCCTCCTAAACTCCATTCATTCATTTATACATGGTTGGGCAGTTGCAAAACCCACCAGCAGGGGGCAGAATAAGTAGCGAATTGTATGCGAGTTTATATCAACAGCAGAGATGATCTGTTACTGGGAAAAACGCCCAGTTTCTGTCACACACACACACACACACACACACACACACACAGTGAGTTATCCCTCTTGTCTGTGAGTGTGATTATTCCGTGTGAGCACGAAAACAACAATCTCTTTAAAAGCTAAACAGAACCCTCAGATACAGCAAACTGACTGCAGGTGTGACGAAGTCCAGCTCATCAGAAAATGTGAGACTTGCTTGTAAAAAATCTCTTTAAGCTGCCAGAAAAAAAAAAGAGATAGAAACAAAAACAAGTGACATATAAAGTGTGATCTGTGTTGGCAGAACTGCGCTCATAACTTCCAGTGCTGTACAGAGCACACCAGAAAAAGAAACATGAGAGGAATGGGAATTTTTTTTCCCTCAGCTTTTGCAGAAATAATAATTCATCTCAAAGGACATAACGTACATTTTACCTCTCCTGTAAATTTCTCTTCCTTGTGCAATGCTGCTTCTTCCAAATGCATCTAGTTTAAAATCTGTGCTGTTTCTTTTGCCTGGTAAGATTTTTTTCCAGGAAACTGAAGTAGTCTTGATGATGTTTGTTGTTTGGATGAAGCATCTGATAATGATGATGATGATGATGATGATGATGATGATGATGATGATAGCAGCTCTGCACATCTCAGAAACCATTACTCAATTTGAAAATATGTTAATCTATTTATTTATTTTTTTTACTGTTGCTGTAGTTTCTAACTCAAACACAGGCACATTGCCTCACTTAGCAAACATTATCACAATGATTTTTTCTTTTTTTTTTTTGGAGTAAAGAAAAGAAAAAAAACAAACATGGCAACTCACCTTTTCTTCAAATCGAACTGCTTGTCATTCTGGTCGCTCACTTTTTAAATGCAAATCTCTTTCCTTGCTGTTGTTGTCTGAAGTGAACACGAGCAGAGATGATTCAGACGCCGCGTCCAAGTAAAACAAGCAGTTTGAGAGAGCAAACACGCAAGGAGCAACAAGAAAGCTTCCTCCTCCTCTCCTTCCCTCCCCCCCATCGTGAGAATGCAAACTCCTGAGGAAGCGTGATGCTGCAGCTCGCTTGCCTCTCCGTCCTCATGGCAACAACAACATCCCGGCTGTGGATGTGGAGAGCGTGCAGGGGGATTATATGCAATAGCTGCTGGACTCCCTCTCCAACACACGGCTCTTGGATGGCAGGATGCAGGTCTGCCCATCGCTTGGGATGTCGAAGCAACACCTGACGGGGAAGAGTCCGAGCAACAGACACCTGACAGCCGTCACAACCTGTAGAAAGTTTGCAAAACTGATACAGATTGAAAATAGTGCTTTTGCACATGCATTCTGGTTGATCTGAGCTTTTTGGTATTGCACTTTTAGTTAGTAATCCATCTAGATTAATTATGTCATTTATAATAAATAATTTTCAACACCAAATAGGTCTAATAATTTTTATTTTTGTGGTACGGAAAGTGGTGGAATGAAACAGAAATCTTAATATTTAAGAGAGATATCAAATCTTTACACACACATAATTATTGAGGCGCTTGAGTTATCAATCAAATTAGAATCTTTATTCCAGATTTAAGAAACTGTGTGAATCCTGTGATATTAACTGAAGTGGAAGCACTCAGATGGCAAATCTTAAAACAGGGGAACGGCTTTAAAAATTGTGATACAGGACAGGATGTTATTGTTTGAGTCTAAACTTAATCATGCTTCATTGTTATCGGAGCTTCATTTTCCTTTACATTAAGCATAGCAAACCAAAACAAAACCAAGAAATGTCAATGTAATCAGGATTTCCTGGATTTAAAGTTGATTATTGGCGTCAGCAGACCTGGCAGCAGCCAAAGACAAGCAATGTTCTTTTTTTTTTTTTATTTTGTTAGTTTTTTTTTTAAGAGAGGAATGATGCTTTGCCTGACTTTCATATTCCAATCTGCTGATAAATAATGAGAGCAGTTCATTTATTTCCTCTTAGAAAAAAAAATACCACTATTAATTTTTCTGCACAGACTCTTTTATCTAGGACATCTGTCTAGATTTTCTTTTATTGTTTTATGCCACATTGACATCCTGAACATTGATACTTATATTTTTTCAACTGCACAAATAAATAGCCAGACTGCAAATCTACAATGGCAAATAAAGCTTTGGTGGATTAATGAATTGAGGTCAGCAGCCAGGAGGCAAGTAAATAATCCGAGAAGGGAATCGATTGAGACTAACACGACCTTCACTCTCAACAATATGCTCCGAGACAGGGAGTCAGCTTTAAGGAGAAACCAATAAAGTCTTGTTTTTTGCAGTAAATTGAGAGTTGTGCAAACTCTTCATATTGCATCGAGTGAAAGTCGTCTTTATAAGTTTAGAGATGGCCACAATGCCGGCATGATGTCATCTTAATGAAGGTGTTAAGTAGACCCACCTGCCTCTTCGCTCAGCTGCAGGATCCTGAGGTGTGTTGACGCACAAACTATCTGGGATTTCGGCACAATAAGAGCTTGTGCTGAGTCAGAAACTTACCATCTGCTGCCATACCTCAGGGAACCTGCGCTCATCAGCAAATCTCTTTCCAAACCCGGATTCAGGAAGGGGGGAAAGATCAGAGGTGAACTCCTGCAGCAGTCTGAGCCAAATCAAAGTTCAGCGTTGCGTAATAACGTGATAACATTTGTTTCATTATATCTGCTTCCTGTTTGTCCGGTGTTGTGGCTGGATTTCTATGGGGTTTTTTTGCTACGTTGAGGACAGTAAGCAGTGAAGTGGAGCGTATAAAAGGAGAAGTGTGTTAGAGCAAGGTAAGCTGCAGACAAACAAAAAACAAAAATCTGTATTTTAAATCTGAGTATATTTCTCACAACTAGTCTTCACACTCGTGTTTTAAAGAATGACCTTTCATTTGTTTCTAGGCTTTTTCTCACTGTGACAACACAAGGAAGTTCAACGGTATAAAACGAGACGTTTTCGTGTCCAAATGCATAAAGACCGAGTCTGGCCTAAATAAAAACTTTGTTTCTGGCAGCTTCTACTTTTACTGTTTTAATCTTGAACTCCATATTAAGGTTAAAGATTCTATTTTATTGTGTTATACTCTTTGTTGTTGCACGAATTATAAATAATAAAGGACCAATTCTAGTTCATCAGACAAACTTATGTTTTATTACTGTTGAGAGTTGATTTCACCTATCCAAAGATTATATCCTCTCATTGTGATCATAAACAATAAATTAATGTCAGACTTTTAAAGATAGTAAACTTGGGAATTTCCTCCAATCCACACAAGGAGTTGAGGTCAGAGTCATCCCACAAGCCTAATGTTTGCCAGCTTTATTTCATTTCATTGACCTGTTACTAACCTAACTAAGTACATTTTTGGAGCAAGATCTTCTTTCTTGGTTGGCACCCTCTGAGTCTGTGGCTCCGCTGTACTTTACTGATAGTGACACTGACGTCCAATAAGAAACTGGGCTACATGACTAAGCTTTGATACGGTTGGTTTTTCCAGCCTCAAGTGAAAATTTGTCGACTACAAAAAGAAGTCTGGTTTGCAACAAGAAGCCAAACAGTTTAAGTGAAATTTACTAACAATGGCAAGAAGAATGTTCAAGTGTTTGATGTTATTTTTTGCCAAAAATATGAGGTAACACTTTTAATGCAAAGTTGCTCTAAAAGTTGCATTGAAAGTCCATTAAAAGTGCCAACGTTGCATTAAATTGTCATTATTTACAAAATCATGCAAAGTTGGCACTTTTAATGGACTTTCAATGCATCTTTTAGAGCGACTTTACATTAAAAGTGCCATTATTTACCGAATGACACTTCATGACGACATTCATAAACATTCATAAAGACGTCTTCATGTTCATAGCAGATGCTATGTCATGTTTTTGACAGTGTCATGTCAGTCTTATAAACACCCCTTCAAATTAAGTGTTACCAAATAGGTAGATTGTTACAGACAGAAAGTTTGGTTGAAGTGCAACTTCCCATCAAAAGGCATGTCTGGAATTTGCACATACGTTTTTTTTTTATTATTATTATATATGTGGGAAATCTTTTTCTTTTTTTTTTTTTTTTATCCATTCAACTCTCCAAAAACACACACACAATTCAAATCCACCGTAAAAATCTAATGGTCCAAAATGACTGGATCCAAACCACTAACTGTATTTCTTCTTTTTCTACGTCAGCATACAGTATCAGAGCATGACTCAGTATTATGCCGGTAAACAGCGAAGCCTTGCACGAATAAAACCGATGGTTTCATCTGAAATTCATTCCTTAACTTCTGCATTCTCAACACTTGGTTTTGGTTTGCGTGACGTTTTGCAATACCTTCATGTTTCTCGGCTGCTGCAGTCATGCTGGCAGGTTATATTGGGCCGAATGCAGCTGGTAGTAAATGAGACTCACATGATGAGCCGCAGAGCAGATGTAACAGGAAACAAGACTTCTCCTTTAACAGAGAGTCCGTTCCCCGGGTGTCATTTGTTCCTGGGACGTTAGTAACTCACTCATTGATCCCGTCAAGGTATGTGCAATCCTGGTTTTGTGTTTGGGGTAACAAAGAGATGAGCTGCTTGGTAAATATAGCGAGCAAATTCAATTATTATGCATTAGGATTGCTAGGAAAGTAACCTAGGCATGCTTGTGAAACCTGTTTTAACTTCCCCTTTGTGAGCATGTGTAAAAATGTAAAAATACACACTTTATCATCATTTACAGAAATATAAGACAGACCTCCTTTACTCTCATTAGTTCTTGTGCACCAGCACCAGTGATTGTTTAATTTTACTTGTGATGCTCCATTTTCAGGCGTTGAATTATTTATCGGCTTTCTGTCTCAGGTTAGTTAAAATTATGCAAAAAACAGTTTAAATCCAGACACATGAGAATAGTTTCTAAATACATTTTATGTACTCGATGTGGAAAAACTGCATCATTAATCTGGAACCATGTATTTCAAAAGTCTCCACTCCCAGGTTTTGTAATATTAAAATAGGACTGTGATGCATTATTTCAAAGCTTTTTCCATGTTTAGTGTGAAATTTATTCTGAAAATTTCAAAGAAAACAAAAATACGGTAAGATGTCAAACCACCATTTGTTTATAGTAGTTTGACTATTTCTATTTGCTACATTCAAGATTAAAAAGGAAGATGTTTTCAAAAGTGCACATCAGTTTCATTAGCTGCATTTTAAGATGGGTCAAACTTTTTGATGCTTCTTTCACAAGCGTCTCCACCTTCTCCTCTTTAAAACTAATTTGGCAGCATAATAAGAGTTATTGTTCATTTGGAGGGCCGCTTTGTGCAAAAATCTCTAACTTCATGGTTGATGTCGTAACATGAAACTTCAGTATTTGGTACATTGACTTTTGAGGAGTTGTCTTGAAATGCATTCATATGTGAGCGTGCATTTAACTAAAATTATATGAATTCCTGTAACAGATGAATAGAAACCCATGAAGTAATCGCCTGGGGTTCCCCAAGTTGTCTTATTTAAGTTTTTTTAAAAATCCCCCATCTCAGTATTCTGACAAATAATTTTATTAATCCTAGTTTATCCAGACGAGAAAACAAGAATAGCTTAATTTAATTCTTAATGAGAAAAAAAGTTTTGCTTGTATGCAACTTTAGAAAAAATGAAATAAAAACCTCCTGCTTATTCCACCAAATATTGATCTCTGAACTCTTCCTGAGTCAAAACATTAGTATTGTTGTTTCTAAATGAATTTAAACTTGTTTTCTTTGCATCATTTGAGCTCTGAAAGCTCTGCATCTATTTCATTATTTTGACCATTTCTCATTTTCTGCAAATAAATACAAAATGTTTGCTTGTGATTTCAGAGACATGCTGTCAGATGTTCGTAGAATAAAAGAACAATGTTCACTTTACTCAAACATAAACCTGTAAAAAGGAAGATCAGAGAAACTGATTGTCAGATTCAAACAACCTAAAAAACATTCAAAAAGGAGAAAGACAAGAGAGTTTTAGATTTACTTGCAAGGAGAACGGACAGAGACGTGCTTCAGTTACGATCTCCTACCGCTCTGAAGCACGTCCTGCCGTACCCTTTCTTTTTTTTTCCCCCTTAGCGCAATCCCTAATTACATAGCTATATCTTGAGTTAATCACATCGCGTTGCTCCTTCTTCTGTTCTCTTGAGTCACAAGCTTGTTGCACCTAAAGGCTGACATAGTGCAGAGTGCAGAGTGCAGAGTTCAGTTCCTGTTTGTTTCCTACTGTAGCTGCAATACAGGAACTGATGAACTCACAGAACAGTGGTGACATGCAGCACAACTAAAACAACTTCACACATCAAACACAGTAAACATAGGATCAAATATACTAAATATTTCAAATATTGATCATTTTAAGTGGTCTCTCAATTCTTTCCAGAGCTGTAAATATTGAAATATGGCCACAGCTGTACATATTTTTATCAAATATAATTCTGGGGCACAGTGTCAATTTCTTTTCAGGTTATGAACATATAATCAGTGGGTAAATAGAGAGAAACCTTCTCACCAATATTGACAGGCAGCACAGTTAATATCTGAGCCGTAACGCTGAGGTCCTAATATTAAGTTTAAGAATATCTGATCAGTCAAATAGTTCCCCAGCTAGAAGTCTGAGATGACACCCGATCGTGTTAAATGTGTTTTGTTTTTCTTTTCTTCTAGGATGCATGTCTGGTTGAGTGCAGTTTTGCTCCTGGCAGCTGTGATCCTCTGCTGCTCTTCATCAGCCACAAACAGATTGTGGGACGACTGGAGAGCTCAGCATGGCAAAGCTTATGACAATCAAGTATGAGTTAGAGAGAAGAAATGAATAAATTTATAATATTCAACACATTTCTTGTCGTACAAATGTGCAAACGTGTTTGATGGGACCGTTTCAGACCGAGCTGGACTTCAGGAGAACAGTGTGGGAGAAAAACCTGCTGTTGATGCTGAGACACAACCAGGAGGCTTCAGCAGGAAAACACAGCTTTACTCTGGGACTGAATCATCTCGCTGACATGGTAGGATGAGGCTCTAGCGGCGGGTCCCGTCCGTCTGCCTTTCTGAGGCCTAGCAAACGAAGCAGAAGAGCAGTGATCTAAAAAGGCGGGCAAGCCAGCTGACCTCAAAACAAATAAGAAATAGTCAGAAAAAAATAGTAAAACTCAGCAATAATTAATGCAGAGCGAAAAATCTGCTTTCTCAAGCCTTTGGCAGCATCTAAGCCAGAGGTCAGCAACCTTCACGACCCTTAGAGCTTTTTTTATCTGCTGAAAAAAAAGTGCATAGAGGCAGGAAAGAAGCATGAGTGTTTCAAGCAAAGTAGCTTGTTTTTTTTTTTGTAAAGCCTACTATAGAAAATTTGTTTGGATTTTTCTTTTGAAATAAAGTAAACCATTTCATTTTTGTATTTAAAAGGTTCAATAACATAAACTATTATCACTCTCAGTGGTAAAGTTGTGCATATACTGCATACAAATCCAATGAGAAGGAGGTTAAAACAGGCACGATATGAGCCTGTCTGTGTGCAACTTGCAAGAAAACACTCCATAGAAGGAAAAAATGTAGATTTTTTCTTCAAAAAAATGAAAAATTAAAAGCATAAACAGATATTCAGTTGCAAAGATGAAGAATCTGAATATGCAGGGTCTTTTCTAAAGGATATCACAAGGTGGTTTTTATTTGGCCGGAGAGCCTGGGCAGAAATGCCTGGATGGGTGTAGCATGTCAACGCTCTGCAGGAGTCTGGCTCCAATGTTTGGGACGCTCACACAAGCTTTTGGCTCGCTGTCAGAGGACAGAGCACTGCAGAACATTGGAAAGTGCCATCACTGTTCAGCAATATCCATGAATAAAAGAAGACAGAGTGCAGGATGATACTGAAGAATACAGCCAAAGAGCATAGTAGAGACCCCGTTCAGAAATGGGATTCATTTTAATCTTCTTCTTATCAGCACTTAGTGGGATTTTTAAAAATCCTTTTTTTGTTGTTATTGTTTTGCCTTCCACAAAAAGAAAACACACACATATCTGAGACACTGAACACTTTTCTGAACAAAAGAACATTTTATTAAACTCAAAACAAAAGCACTGGTCACAATAGTATGATGCAAAAAGTTGGTGACATTTCAACCGGCAGTGGAAATGCTCTCCTGAATATGCCAGACCGTGAAATAACGTACCGAATCCCAGTGAAACCGGGCCCAAGCCATTGTTCCAAAGAAGCTCCTAAATGTGCAGCATAAACACATAACACTCACAAACACACTGGACTGTTTCACGAATACTACAGAGGAAAATGCTCCGCCTTGAATGGTATCAAAGTCAGAAAATAGTTTTTAAAAAATATCTTCCATCTGCATATTTTTAGTATCCATAAACCTAAAACTCAATTTAAGCTGTAGAAACTTTTACGACGAGTTGCAATTTAATGTAGGATTTGTTAGTCTCACTTTTTGATACACCCATTGTCCCCTGGGTTATTTTGACAAACACTATCCCTGTGTTTTCTGTTGTGTTTCTGCTTTAAGACGGCCGAAGAAGTTAATGAGAGGCTGAACGGTTGGAAGGTGGAGGAGCTTCTCGATCTCAGGAATGACACGTTCAGAGACACAAATGACTCATCACTTCCTGCAAGCGTCGACTGGAGGTCAAGCGGACTGGTCGGTCCCGTCAGAAACCAGGTACTGAATGAGCTGCCGAAGGGAGATCAGCAAAACCTGGAAGACAACAGAAGCTATATATATATATATATATATATATATTTTTTTTTTTTTTGTTCTTTTTAGGGTTTGTGCGGTTCATGCTGGGCCTTCAGCGCTCTGGGAGCTCTAGAGGGGCAGATGATGAAGCGAACAGGCGTCCTCGTGATGCTGAGTCCACAGAACCTGGTGGACTGCAGCGCTAAGGAGGGAAACCTCGGCTGCAGGGGAGGATACATCACCAAGGCCTTCAGCTACATCATTCACAACGGAGGCGTCGACTCAGAGAGCTCGTACCCCTACGAACACAAGGTCATCCTCTGAACGCTGACGCAGACCTTCTTTTCTTTTTTCTTAATATTTTTAATTTACTATACTCATCAAAAATAGAATATCCTAATGTCCTTTTTGTCCCCTCTAATGAGTCGCATAGTGTCGAGTTTATCTTTAAGACAAAGGCAAAGATCGTAAACTGAACAGAGAGCGGTGATAACAGCTTGAATAACACATTTTCTACACTTCTAACATTTCCCCGTCTTGTTTGCAGAATGGAAAATGCCGCTACTCGCTCCAAGGCAAGGCGGCTCACTGCTCCAACTTTCACGTCCTTCCACCGGGGAACGAGTTGGCTCTGCAGGCTGCAGTGGCATCAGTGGGACCAGTTGCCGTGGCTGTGAACGCCATGCTGCCCTCGTTCCATATGTACAAAGGAGGTGAGGATGCTGACGGCTCTGAAATCAGGGCGTTTGCCAGGGCTCGCACTTGCAAGTCAACCTTTCTACGTTTTAAGTCAGATTTGTGATGAAATATTTAGAATAAGTTTCATAGATAAAGCTGCAAATAATGTGCAAGTTTTCCTGTTTTATGGTTTGAAGGTGAAAATCAAATAGTTGTGAAAATGACTGATTTTGTTGGTATGAAACTGATTTAAAGAAATATTATTATTTTTTATCTATAGAACAGCAGGTTAGCTTCTCCTACAACACTTCACAAGGTTGTGGAGTACAGTAATGAATCTTTGACTTTTCCTCTGAGTACAGTCTACTTGGTTCCTCTCTTAAGCTCTTCTCTTCAGCTCACACACAGGATTTATGTCTGTGGACTGGAAAGTGTTCATTTTATGTTTGGTGAACCGTTTCTGTGTTCTTTTAACCAAATTATTTTAGTCATCCAGCTTAAAGACCCATCGTCCATCCATTCTCAGTTATTTGGCAGAGACAAACATATTTGATTTAAAATTATCTTGTGTTGCTGAGTTTGTGATGCCGATGACCCTACAATGGTTCCAAAAGCATTTGGGACAGGCCCAGCATCACAGAACCTCCACCATACCATATGTTTGTTCTTTGTTTTAATCTGATCTGAAAGTCCCAAGATTTGGTTTGCAAACCTCACATGTTTGTATTTGTGATGGTAGGACAGAAATTGGTTATTTTAAAAAAAAAAATAACTATTCAGTATTTTTGCTGTATTAAAAAGTTACCATACTCATAACTATTTCAGTTCCTGTTGCTAAATAAATTATTCTCGCAGGTTTATACAACGCACCTGACTGTAACCCACAGCTAATCAATCACGCTGTGTTGGTTGTGGGCTACGGCACAGACGGAGGACAGGACTACTGGCTAGTAAAAAACAGGTAGGGGTGTTTTCACATTTACTTTTTTTAGCATCTGTTCTTTAATAAAATGATTAAACGTGATATTTATGTGGTTGCAGTTGGGGAACGACTTGGGGAGAAGGTGGATTTATCCGGATTGCGAGGAACAAGAAAAATCTCTGTGGAATCGCAACGTTAGGAGTCTACCCAACGCTGTGAAGTCAACTGAGATTTATTCTGTTTTAATTTTATGTTGCTGGTTTTTGAAAGAAGCACACTGTGCTGTCAGAGCACTACAGAATCTACTAACCACACACTGCTGGTTCAAAAGGTTCTATAGGCCAATATAATATATTTTTAAAGGATTCAGTGCTGCAGGTGGGAGCACTGGGTTCAAATCCTGCTCTGAGGTCTTTCTGCAGGTGGTTTGCATGTTTATCCTCTGCATGAGTCAGTTTTCTTCATGTATTCCAGGTTCCTCCCACATAACTAAATCATGTTAGGTTAATTGGTATTTCTAAATTAAGATATGAGTCCTGTGTGTATTTGTGGTGAACTGGCGACTTGTCCAGTTCCCCCTCAGCTGTGGATGATGAGTGAATATTAGCTTTAATCTGAACTGCTAAAATGCTCTGCAGATGAAACAGATGGAATATTCAATTATAAATTATAAAATTAGTACCTGGACTCTATAAAATGGGACCATTAAACTTTACAGATTTTGTTTTTACATTTTCCAAATTCAAAATTTTGATGCGAACACTTATGTTTCAGGAATGTCAATTTTCCCAACTCAGGGCTATCTCTAAATACAGATAAAATGCAACAAAAGGTTGAGAGTAAGTATTTGAGTTTTTGAGGAATGTTTTTTTTTTTTAATCAAATTATTCTGCATACTAGGAACTTACAAAAACTAGTCCCTACTCACAAGAAACTTCCCTGCTTGTCTTTATTTATACAAACTCATCAGTTTAGATCCAGACCTCAATGTAATTTATAGAGATTTCATCTGATACACAAACACAAAGTAGCACATTATTGTGAAGTCAAAGGAAAAGAATAAATTTTTGTAAAAAAAAAAAAAAGATTTTGTATGAATAAAACTCTGAAAAGTGTACTTCACATATGCGTTGAGTCATTCCTCTGCCTCCCTGCTCCGCCGTGCCTTCAGAGGGGTTTCAACGATGACCACCAGCACCATAATTTTGACCCTTTCCCTAAACATGACTTTAAGTATATGGTATAATCCCTGCTTACGTATCACTAAGTCCTCTTTTTACTGGTAGGGTTGTGCTTAAAGAGGAATTAAAAGTGCTTGGGGACTGGTGCAGAAGGCAGGACCTTAAATCCTTTAACAAACTACAAGCTAAATTCAAGTCATACAAACATTAAAACTGAAACTGTGTGGTGGGATTCATCAGACAGACGAGACACATCTTCAATTGCTTAAATGTCTGACAAAGGTCAGAAACGTCTTTTCTTTTGAATGTGTTCAAGCCCTTTCAGTAGATTAAAAACATGATGGCCAGCTAAATTATTCAGTGTTTGGAACAGACACAAATAGCTCAACAGTCTTCTTTTAAAAACTGTGTGCTATTTTCAAGCAAAAATAAATAAATAAATAAATAAATAAATTTTCTTGTTGCATTTTTGTTTCTCAATGCAAAAAGCATTTATGAGAAAACACATTTTCTAAAACATTTTTCAAAGGTGAAAATATATATTTTTTTAAACTCAAGGGAATTGACGTAGCAGTAAGAAGCTGATCTAGTTTTTGCTCTCCGTTTTCAGGAAGTATTTGTATCATAATGTGATGCATTTTCTAAGTAAAAAAAAAAAGAAATACTTGTGTGTTGCTGAACCTGGTTACCTCCTGCTGTTTTAACTTGATAAATAAAAACCAGATCTGTCTCCATCGTGGGCGGTGACTGAGGACTCGCTCACCATCTCCTCCTCCAACTCTCTGAGGTTGCATTCCCTTCAGAAGAGAATCCTAAAACGATTCAGTAACAAAACCGTGTGGATTATTCAACGCAGGTGCCGCTTTAATTAATCTTTCTCTAAATTTCCAAAACTATATACATTTTTTGCTTTCATTATTATTCCTTGACTTTGCGTCAACTGGAAAATAAGGTTTATTTTTGATTAAACTTACACATCAGTCAAACTAAATGAGTTTCTGAAAGTATTCAGACTTCTATGACTATTTGATGTTTGGTTTCCTGTGACTGAATTTTATTCAATCATCACATAACAGCGCGAAGGCAGTAAAACACAAACCAATCTGTGCTGTAAATAAAGTGACAGACATAAATATATATATGTTATATATATATATATGTATGTTAGATTCACTGCAGAGGTGTGTCTTTTTTTTCATCCGAAGTTGTGTGTAAAAAAAATAAAATTAAATGGGCAAAAAAGAGCTGAGAAACCTTCTTCCATCTCCTCTGTGGATGATCTGGGACACATTCACGGCTTGTTTTTGCTGCCACCAAGTGGACAGAAAACGCCTAACAGCTACCGCATGGCTATTTGCAGGTGTGAAGCAAGCGTGGAGTTAAATACTCGCTGAATGAGCCTAGAAACAGTCTGGTTTCTCCCCTTGGCAGCTGCACAGGTCAGTGATGGTTTAACCCTCTGATGCGTGAGTGACTGACAATACAGTCTTCCGTGAGTGGGTCCTTTTTGACCCGGGTTACAATCAATGTGTTTTTATGCTACTTTTGTCATTTTGATTCAAAATAATGTTTTGTATAATACTTTCTTCTGTGTTTTATTTCACACAAGTCATAAAATGACTCATGCTGTTAATCTTGAGGTGAAGCAATCATCAGGAAGAGCATTTTAATATTCAGGTGATATTGGCTCATTGCAATATTTGATACACAGATCAAATAAAACCTGTGGCTTCATGTGGCTCTGTTTTTTTTTTTTTTTAAGGATCAACTTTTATGTGCAATAGTGTTACGAGAATAGATAATGCTAGAGTTTCTTCTCCCCAAGGCAACAGATGGCCAGTAGTGTGATTTAATGCAATTCCTGTGGAAATATTCTAAATTCAAAGGAAATTTCAAACTGAATTTAGACTTAGATGTATCAAAATTACCTTTATATGCAATGCAAGACATTATTTTTTTTTTATTATTTTTATTTTCATTATAATTTGCCTCATAGAACTGGATAACTGGCACAAATGTGCAAAACCCAGCATAAAGAACAAGTCTCACAGAAAATACATACAGCACCTTTTCAGCATCACCAAAATAATCTCAATATCCATGATAATAAATACTATATTTACCAAGATCTTCAATCTTCATTTACAAAACACAAAGACAACACATAATAGATTTTTTTTCATATTTAACTTTTTAGAATTGTTTCCTTGATCTTTTTTTCCCCACAAAGTCTGTACTTTTACATAGAAACATTTACAGTTTCCACACACAATACACTGAATTTTGAAGTGAACTTACATTTAGAGAAGAACCTTTATTAGTTAATAAACAGATCAGAGTCAAACTGAATAAAACACAAATGTAAACTCCTTTTATCCCACATAAAATGAAGGATTCTCGCTGTTCTCTGCAAATGAGTGTTTTTCCGGGATGGGTAGATCCTTTTTTTTTTTTTTTTGGTAAACAAGTCATTCAGAACCCATCTGTATGTTCTTAGGAGTTGATCAGACAAATATCATGCCATGAAAACACCTTTAACAGACCACCATAATCAAGGGAAGTAATTCTGATGTCTATATGCTGCCATGAAACTCAAACCAGAAATAAGTTTTTCATTTGTATATGTATAGATTTTACAGATAGCAACAGTTGGTTACATTTTGGACAGGAGCTTACACTTTAACAGAAAACTTTTTTAATAAGTCAAGGCCCTTCTTATTGCTTACCTGTCCTCTTTTCTTCCATAAACTCAAACAAGTAGGTTCATGTGATTTCTAACTTTTCGTGCATAATTTATGCACATTTTTGGCTCCCGTTACTATTGCCTCTTCCCGGCCTTCCCTATCTTGTATCTCTGACAAGACTGATGTGTTTCGAGCTGCATCATCTTCAGATATTTATTGATAAACTGTATGAGTGTACTAAGGTAACTTGGGTCCAAGCTGTACAAGGAGATGAGTTACCGTCGACTAACTGTCATGTCACATAATCAAGTTCGACCAACGTTGACCCCACTTTGATAAAGAACAATCATTGCAAGCAAACAGATCTATGTCATCATACAACAATGAAAAACTCTGCTTCTCTTGCTTTAGACAAAAACAGCTGGCATACAGGACATCCAAGAGATTAGACAATACGATACAAACATGCATCAAGATCGGCTGGATACAGAAATCTGATGGGTAAAAAAGTTATTTTTGTGGATGTTAGTCATGCTTTTGCTTTGTGTTTAATCAGTCAGGTCATGTTTAGCTTCATTTAAAGCCTTTTTGAAGACATTAAAATCTATACTGATGAAAAAAAATCTAATTAACTAAACATGTGAACCATCATGTTTAGTGATTTTTATTTTTTTTATTCAGTCAGTTTCTATTGAAATAAGCTCAGATATTTGATTCAATAAACAGCTAGCTTCACTTAGCATTGTAACAAAAAATTTTAACTGAGGTATGTAGATGGTATGGTAGGTATGTAGATGCAGTTTTTATGGGAGGTATGAAAGATCAATAGAAATCAATAAATGGATCATGAACAAACTCAGTTACTTTTAAAGAAATAACTCATGTCAGTTTTATCTGCTGCTTTCACAACTTGCTGTATTAGCTAGCTATGCTACATGGCTAACGCTAGTTGCACATGAACTAGCAACAGTTTTTGTTCATATGTGAAAGAATAAATGTAGTTGTATAAAGTTACTGTATGTCTGGCAGCCTTGCATTTCCAATGCTAATATGTTTGCACCACATGTGCTATGCTAAACTATGCTAACAGAAGTAAAGAGCGGTCTGACTTTTTGTTTTTGGAATGACATAAAAATAACAAGTCTGCAGTGTTTTTAAGTTTATATTGTGCAGTTATTTCCTTTACTTTAAGCCCTAATGTTTTAAAATGTATTCTTATGTTGTGTTTCAAAGATTGTTTTGGTTTTGGGCAAGTCCACTTCGCTAATGGAAAAAAAAGTAAGCTACTGTTAAGTACTTTTATATCAATAATATATTAATACAACTATAAATAGAAAAAATAGAGGAATTTAAAAACAAATTTATGAATTTCATTTTTCTCTTTACTTTAAAAAATATGTGTAGTAGTAAACAATTGTGTGAAAGTAATTATCTTTATTCGTAATAAGAACCGTCTCCTATTTGTTAACAACATATTCCTTTAGAAATTCATCTCCTCGTTCTTTTGCAGATTTAATTTTATGCCGCCCACAACTATAAAATAACAGTACGCTACTAGTAAACACATGTACACAATCTAGAGGATGTGTTAAGGTCAAAATCTCACACTCACTGATTGTCAGCACACATGATGATGTAAAACCTCAGACAAATGACGCCAAGAATCAATAATAAGCACAATCCATTTTGTATTCAGAATGCTTTAGTATTAAGTTGGAGAGCGGTGCAGTGAGAGATAATTTTTCAGTAAAAACTTAATACGGTGAGGAATGACTGAACAGGAGCCCTTAAAATTAACTCACATCTTCCCTATATGCTCTGCTGCCTATATTTAGTTTTGGTCCCATTTGTTTAATGGCCAAGGTGATAAAGGAAGGACTTGATCTGATCCCAAGTAGAAACTGCTGCAGTTTTCTGTCTGTCTGTGCCATGACATGCTCTGCACTATGCGCTCAATCATTACCAAACAGCTATCAATGCCAAAGAAAGAGCATGAAACAGCAGAAATGCTAAACGTTAAATTGTACAACGTTTGAAGCAGCACATCCTGGACTGGTGTGTTTGTAGGTGTATTCCCGAATAAATACATTTAAAGCTGCAGAGTTTTATTTATTACAGAGTCTTAGAACTAATTTTAATCATTTTAATATAATATCACAGTGAGTCTTGGTATCTGCAAATCACTCACTGACCTCCAGGACAAAAAAAAATCAGATTGCGGAATTATGAATACAATAAGAAACAAATCATCTTTAGGATAAAGCTACCTAGACCTGTTTAAGGTCTGGGATTTCCTCCTGAGTCTGAGGACATAAGATGACATCAAGAGTTGTTTTGAATCTTTATGACTAAAATAAATCAAAATATGAAAACATCCTGCTGACATAGAAACAAGCAGTCAATTCGATCGACGTACATTAACCTTTTTGTGAAGCTAACTCCAAAACCTGATTTTCACCTAAAAACAAACACTTCAACCTCCCAGTTTTTCCATCCACAAAAGCTCAAACACAACTGGCTCCCTTAAAACACACAGCTAATGCAGACAAAAAGCACATTATGGTCTCCTCTCACACATAAACATTTGACCAAAATCCATCCCTCTCACCCATGAACATCCACAGACTGTCACACACAGGGAGGGTAAACACCAGCTTGACACGGAGGAACTAGATCTAAGAATCCTGTGAAATGCATCTCCGTCTGTTTGTCTGAGGAAATCAGCTTTACTGAAATGTTTTAGTGGGTTTTGGTAGGTAATACCAGCTTCCAGCGGGCCTGGCAGTGATGAACTGAACTATTAGAAAACAGTATAATAAGTAACAGCTCTGTAAACCAGTCATGGAGATTAAGACACACGAGTAAAGAAGAACGCTGCGATTTCAGCGTGCATGAGCTAAATCTTTCCCACAACAAATGCTTCTTCTTTTCAGTATTTTTTCTGCCATTCCACTGTGACTGTGTCTTAGTACAAATACATATTTAACCACCTTTGTAGGATTAGACTTTTGTAATACCTGCCAGAGCAGCTGAAAATAAGCCACAGGTGTTGAGATTTCTTAAAAAAAAACAAAAATGTTTGCTCTTCTTTAATACCTGACATTGAACGATGCAATCCACATTTCAAAGGATTCTGGGCTTACAATAGGGGGGCAGGCAGTCTCTACTGTTGCTGTGAAACGAACGGGCAGCGCTGAAGCTCTCGCGGATGTTCAGGCCTATCACTCTCTCCCTCCGGCTGAACTCTGCTGCCTTCTGCTGGTCGTCTGCCTTACTGCAACACCTGGCCTCTCGTCTCAGGCAGCTTTGTCGCGAGGAAACTGCCGGCGGCGAGCGCTCCGCCGGCGAATAAGATGGGTACGGCCTTCGTGATGCCCACGAACGACTGGAAGATGCTGATGCCCAGAACAGCTGCCAGTTTGCAGAGGGCGTTCAGGAAACCGAACGCTGTGGTCCTGAAGACAAGAACAGAGAGCAGCTATCAGTTCCAAAATGTAGAATATTTTAACATAAAGTTTTGTGGAAAAGTCCTAAATCATTCCTCCTTTTGTATCCAAGTAGGAATGCTTTCTTGTCATCTCCTCAAAAAGCTTTCTGAAGGTCTTTTTTATACATCCACTTACTTCTGACCTATGACTCATCCAGGTATAAAAAGCCTCCTTCTGTATTTTTCGGACTATAAACCGCTACTTTTTTCCTAAGCTTTGAACCATGCGGCTCATAGCCCGGTGCGGCTTTTCTGTGGATTGAACTTCAACCACCAGGGGGCTCTTTAGCAGGAAGTAAATCATTGGAAGTCAAAATTGAAAATCAAAGAAGAAAGTGCTGATTTTCATTTAGAACAAGCACATGTAGCAGCAAATTTAGGACGCAGCCCTGTGCTGCCTCCTTGTGGAAAACCGAGAGCGGTGTGGCTTATATATGTACATTTCCAGTTAAAAAAAAAAAAGACTTTGTGGGTGTGGCTTGTAGTGAGGTGCGCTCTATAGTCTGGAAAAAACGGTATATACTGTACTGAAATCCTTAACTAATGACGTTTGTATACATAGCAGAGATGTTCTGATTTTTTTTTATGTCGTAACCACAAACTTTGATGCATTTTACTGAAACTTTATGTACGGAGCAACACAAAGTATTGCATAATTATAAATCGATAAATTATTTGGATTTTTTTTTTAATTTTTACAAGTAAAAATCTAAAAAGTGTGGCATACATTTACTAAAGTGAGATTTAAATTTTACATAACATTTTTAATATTTAAATACTTGATGTAAATAATCTAGATTATTTTGTTTCTTTAATTCTCTGCTATTTTTTATTTAATTGTTTTTAAAAAAATCTATTACTCTTATTTTTTATGTTCTCACTAACTGTTTTGTAACCATTAAGTCCCTTGTTTTATGTTTCATTGGGTTTTATATTTATTGACAATCGCTGTGGAAACAAGCTCTTTTGTGTTTTGTGTCTTTTCAATATTACTGTCACAAAGATGCGATTTGGTTCCATTTTGTATAGCTGAATCAATTTAAAAAATACAAAAGATAACAAAGAAAACAATAAAAACAGACATTTTGAAAGACATTTGATTTGATTTGATTGGGTAACTATTAATAAAAACCACTTCGAGCAATAAAAACACCAATAGAAAGGAATTTGGTGTCATAATGTTGTAGCATAAAATCTGCTTTTATGTTATCTGCTTTTGGTAAATGATGTAAAAACATTTACCAAACATTGTTTTAGAATCATAAAGTACTTGTTTTGAATAAAAACAAAAACTGCAGGATTTATTCCAACAAAAAAAAACATTTAAAGGTGATCATTTAAAACAAACAGTTTTCATTTCTGGCACCTCAGTCAGAGGGGTTTCCATAGTTACTGATCCAGAAACGATTAACTATGAAGCTGTTCTGTGCTGCTGTTGTGCTACCTTTTATCTGACGGGTACAGCTCCACCGTTATCACATCCAGGGCGTTCCACGAGGCGATGCTGATGCCACCAAACAGACACAAGAGGGCGATCATCCCCGACTCGCTGTTGCCGAACATCAAGAAGAAGCAGCTGACACAGGATATGATGCTAGATCCCGCTGGGGAAGAAGAAAAAAAACATAACTTTTAAATCAATTTTGCAGTCATACCAAATGTTGATATTCATACTTGATTGCGTTTGCCTACCCAGCATCCTCAAACGGCCAATTTTGTCCATCAAAAGCGCAGACACAATGTTCCCGGGGAGCACAGCTAGTGTACCGAGGAAGTTGACAAAGTATATCATGTAGGCGTTGTTGAAGTCATCGCTGAAGTCCAGCATACAGCCCTCTTTGTTGTGGAGGAACGTGCTGTTGATCAGCTTGCAGTTGATGAACCTGTACTTGAACAAATCTGAGGAGGGAAAGAAGTTGCATAATTGTTCCCACTAAGGACTGCAACCTCAGAGATTCGGATCAAAGGTGAAAACTAAAACTAAAAATATTGCAAGATGTGGCGTTTCCAGGTGCTTTTATGTGAAGTCCTTATCTAACCTGACACAGACGTCTCTCTCAACTGATTGGATGAAAATCAGAAATCAACCTCCATTTTCAAGTCCTGCCACACATTCCCAACTGAATTTATGTCTGGACTTTAATTAGGCCATTCTAATATGGCCTAATTAGAATACTAATTCTAATTAGGCCATAAAAAATGCTAATTAGAATTTTGCTGATCTAAACCATTCTGTTGTCTGTGTATGTTTATGGGGGCCATCCCACTGCAAAGTGAACCAGTCTCAAGTCTAACCTGCATCCCTCCAGAACCATCCCGTTCACTTCTGATTTGTTCTTTATGTTTATAATCTTTGGGGTAGAAGCATTGTTTTTATTTATTTGTTTTTATTTTTTTAATTTTAGATGTTGTAGAGCTGAAAGGATGTTTGCTCTTACTTTTTCACTTTGTGAAAGTTATTTTCATGAGTAACCATAGCAACAAGAAGTTGCCATGGTTATGCAACAACCAAAAATTCCAGAGTAACGAAAAAAATAAATAAAACAATAGCACCGCCTTCTGATTCTCCCAGACCTGCATTGGCCTGAAGAAAATATGACACAATGGCTTGCCATATTTCTACTGCTTAAATTTAAACTTGTGCACACTGTTGATTTAAAACAGACAAGGGATTCTATAAACTTCTGCATGCCATCATTGCAAACTGTTCCTGTGTTGCTGTTATTGCTATTACACAAGCCATGTTTTCCTGTTGCAGACATATTTCAGTGATTCTTGAGAATAGGGACAAAACCGGTCCTATGGATAAAACACAAAATTTGAATAAAATATACACAAAATATAATTTTTGCAAATATCTGACTAAACTAACCTGGGTCATGTGAGCACAACAATGTATGTTTGCTGAATATTTTTTTTATTTTAAACATTGTAGTCGGTGGATGATGCCTGTAAAATCCCTTGTCCCAGAGCAGAACTCAATACATTATAATAGTTTAAAACAATTAAAGAAATACTAAAATTATATATTATGACAATTAAGTATAAGCAGTCACATAAATAATTATAAAAGTATCAATAAATTCAATTTAAAATAATTTTTAGATATTTTCCAACTCCGTTGAAATTTGTCCCTAGTTTTTGTCAACACCNTAATAAGCACAATCCATTTTGTATTCAGAATGCTTTAGTATTAAGTTGGAGAGCGGTGCAGTGAGAGATAATTTTTCAGTAAAAACTTAATACGGTGAGGAATGACTGAACAGGAGCCCTTAAAATTCACTCACATCTTCCCTATATGCTCTGCTGCCTATATTTAGTTTTGGTCCCATTTGTTTAATGACCAAGGTGATAAAGGAAGGACTTGATCTGATCCCAAGTAGAAACTGCTGCAGTTTTCTGTCTGTCTGTGCCATGACATGCTCTGCACTATGCGCTCAATCATTACCAAACAGCTATCAATGCCAAAGAAAGAGCATGAAACAGCAGAAATGCTAAACGTTAAATTGTACAACGTTTGAAGCAGCACATCCTGGACTGGTGTGTTTGTAGGTGTATTCCCAAATAAATACATTTAAAGCTGCAGAGTTTTATTTATTACAGAGTCTTAGAACTAATTTTAATCATTTTAATATAATATCACAGTGAGTCTTGGTATCTGCAAATCACTCACTGACCTCCAGGACAAAAAAAAAAAAATCAGATTGCGGAATTATGAATACAATAAGAAACAAATCATCTTTAGGATAAAGCTACCTAGACCTGTTTAAGGTCTGGGATTTCCTCCTGAGTCTGAGGACATAAGATGACATTAAGAGTTGTTTTGAATCTTTATGACTAAAATAAATCAAAATATGAAAACATCCTGCTGACATAGAAACAAGCAGTCAATTCGATCGACGTACATTAACCTTTTTGTGAAGCTAACTCCAAAACCTGATTTTCACCTAAAAACAAACACTTCAACCTCCCAGTTTTTCCATCCACAAAAGCTCAAACACAACTGGCTCCCTTAAAACACACAGCTAATGCAGACAAAAAGCACATTATGGTCTCCTCTCACACATAAACATTTGACCAAAATCCATCCCTCTCACCCATGAACATCCACAGACTGTCACACAACAGGGAGGGTAAACACCGGCTTGACACGGAGGAACTAGATCTAAGAATCCTGTGAAATGCATCTCCGTCTGTTTGTCTGAGGAAATCAGCTTTACTGAAATGTTTTAGTGGGTTTTGGTAGGTAATACTAGCTCCCAGCGGGTTTGGCAGTGATGAACTGGACTATTAGAAAACAGTATAATAAGTAACAGCTCTGTAAACCAGTCATGGAGATTAAGACACACGAGTAAAGAAGAACGCTGCGATTTCAGCGTGCATGAGCTAAATCTTTCCCACAACAAATGCTTCTTCTTTTCAGTATTTTTTCTGCCATTCCACTGTGACTGTGTCTTAGTACAAATACATATTTAACCACCTTTGTAGGATTAGACTTTTGTAATACCTGTCAGAGCAGCTGAAAATAAGCCACAGGTGTTGAGATTTCTTAAAAAAAAACAAAAATGTTTGCTCTTCTTTAATACCTGACATTGAACGATGCAATCCACATTTCAAAGGATTCTGGGCTTACAATAGGGGGGCAGGCAGTCTCTACTGTTGCTGTGAAACGAACGGGCAGCGCTGAAGCTCTCGCGGATGTTCAGGCCTATCACTCTCTCCCTCCTGCTGAACTCTGCTGCCTACTGCTGGTCGTCTGCCTTACTGCAACACCTGGCCTCTCGTCTCAGGCAGCTTTGTCGCGAGGAAACTGCCGGCGGCGAGCGCTCCGCCGGCGAATAAGATGGGTACGGCCTTCGTGATGCCCACGAACGACTGGAAGATGCTGATGCCCAGAACAGCTGCCAGTTTGCAGAGGGCGTTCAGGAAACCGAACGCTGTGGTCCTGAAGACAAGAACAGAGAGCAGCTATCAGTTCCAAAATGTAGAATATTTTAACATAAAGTTTTGTGGAAAAGTCCTAAATCATTCCTCCTTTTGTATCCAAGTAGGAATGCTTTCTTGTCATCTCCTCAAAAAGCTTTCTGAAGGTCTTTTTTATACATCCACTTACTTCTGACCTATGACTCATCCAGGTATAAAAAGCCTCCTTCTGTATTTTTCGGACTATAAACCGCTACTTTTTTCCTAAGCTTTGAACCATGCGGCTCATAGCCCGGTGCGGCTTTTCTGTGGATTGAACTTCAACCACCAGGGGGCTCTTTAGCAGGAAGTAAATCATTGGAAGTCAAAATTGAAAATCAAAGAAGAAAGTGCTGATTTTCATTTAGAACAAGCACATGTAGCAGCAAATTTAGGACGCAGCCCTGTGCTGCCTCCTTGTGGAAAACCGAGAGCGGTGTGGCTTATATATGTACATTTCCAGTTAAAAAAAAAAAAGACTTTGTGGGTGTGGCTTGTAGTGAGGTGCGCTCTATAGTCTGGAAAAAACGGTATATACTGTACTGAAATCCTTAACTAATGACGTTTGTATACATAGCAGAGATGTTCTGATTTTTTTTTATGTCGTAACCACAAACTTTGATGCATTTTACTGAAACTTTATGTACGGAGCAACACAAAGTATTGCATAATTATAAATCGATAAATTATTTGGATTTTTTTTTTAATTTTTACAAGTAAAAATCTAAAAAGTGTGGCATACATTTACTAAAGTGAGATTTAAATTTTACATAACATTTTTAATATTTAAATACTTGATGTAAATAATCTAGATTATTTTGTTTCTTTAATTCTCTGCTATTTTTTATTTAATTGTTTTTAAAAAAATCTATTACTCTTATTTTTTATGTTCTCACTAACTGTTTTGTAACCATTAAGTCCCTTGTTTTATGTTTCATTGGGTTTTATATTTATTGACAATCGCTGTGGAAACAAGCTCTTTTGTGTTTTGTGTCTTTTCAATATTACTGTCACAAAGATGCGATTTGGTTCCATTTTGTGTAGCTGAATCAATTTAAAAAATACGAAAGATAACAAAGAAAACAATAAAAACAGACATTTTGAAAGACATTTGATTTGATTTGATTGGGTAACTATTAATAAAAACCACTTCGAGCAATAAAAACACCAATAGAAAGGAATTTGGTGTCATAATGTTGTAGCATAAAATCTGCTTTTATGTTATCTGCTTTTGGTAAATGATGTAAAAACATTTACCAAACATTGTTTTAGAATCATAAAGTACTTGTTTTGAATAAAAACAAAAACTGCAGGATTTATTCCAACAAAAAAAAACATTTAAAGGTGATCATTTAAAACAAACAGTTTTCATTTCTGGCACCTCAGTCAGAGGGGTTTCCATAGTTACTGATCCAGAAACGATTAACTATGAAGCTGTTCTGTGCTGCTGTTGTGCTACCTTTTATCTGACGGGTACAGCTCCACCGTTATCACATCCAGGGCGTTCCACGAGGCGATGCTGATGCCACCAAACAGACACAAGAGGGCGATCATCCCCGACTCGCTGTTGCCGAACATCAAGAAGAAGCAGCTGACACAGGATATGATGCTAGATCCCGCTGGGGAAGAAGAAAAAAAACATAACTTTTAAATCAATTTTGCAGTCATACCAAATGTTGATATTCATACTTGATTGCGTTTGCCTACCCAGCATCCTCAAACGGCCAATTTTGTCCATCAAAAGCGCAGACACAATGTTCCCGGGGAGCACAGCTAGTGTACCGAGGAAGTTGACAAAGTATATCATGTAGGCGTTGTTGAAGTCATCGCTGAAGTCCAGCATGCAGCCCTCTTTGTTGTGGAGGAACGTGCTGTTGATCAGCTTGCAGTTGATGAACCTGTACTTGAACAAATCTGAGGAGGGAAAGAAGTTGCATAATTGTTCCCACTGAGGACTGCAACCTCAGAGATTCGGATCAAAGGTGAAAACTAAAACTAAAAATATTGCAAGATGTGGCGTTTCCAGGTGCTTTTATGTGAAGTCCTTATCTAACCTGACACAGACGTCTCTCTCAACTGATTGGATGAAAATCAGAAATCAACCTCCATTTTCAAGTCCTGCCACACATTCCCAACTGAATTTATGTCTGGACTTTAATTAGGCCATTCTAATATGGCCTAATTAGAATACTAATTCTAATTAGGCCATAAAAAATGCTAATTAGAATTTTGCTGATCTAAACCATTCTGTTGTCTGTGTATGTTTATGGGGGCCATCCCACTGCAAAGTGAACCAGTCTCAAGTCTAACCTGCATCCCTCCAGAACCATCCCGTTCACTTCTGATTTGTTCTTTATGTTTATAATCTTTGGGGTAGAAGCATTGTTTTTATTTATTTGTTTTTATTTTTTTAATTTTAGATGTTGTAGAGCTGAAAGGATGTTTGCTCTTACTTTTTCACTTTGTGAAAGTTATTTTCATGAGTAACCATAGCAACAAGAAGTTGCCATGGTTATGCAACAACCAAAAATTCCAGAGTAACGAAAAAAATAAATAAAACAATAGCACCGCCTTCTGATTCTCCCAGACCTGCTCCATTGGCCTGAAGAAAATATGACACAATGGCTTGCCATATTTCTACTGCTTAAATTTAAACTTGTGCACACTGTTGATTTAAAACAGACAAGGGATTCTATAAACTTCTGCATGCCATCATTGCAAACTGTTCCTGTGTTGCTGTTATTGCTATTACACAAGCCATGTTTTCCTGTTGCAGACATATTTCAGTGATTCTTGAGAATAGGGACAAAACCGGTCCTATGGATAAAACACAAAATTTGAATAAAATATACACAAAATATAATTTTTGCAAATATCTGACTAAACTAACCTGGGTCATGTGAGCACAACAATGTATGTTTGCTGAATATTTTTTTTATTTTAAACATTGTAGTCGGTGGATGATGCCTGTAAAATCCCTTGTCCCAGAGCAGAACTCAATACATTATAATAGTTTAAAACAATTAAAGAAATACTAACATTATATATTATGACAATTAAGTATAAGCAGTCACATAAATAATTATAAAAGTATCAATAAATTCAATTTAAAATAATTTTTAGATATTTTCCAACTCCGTTGAAATTTGTCCCTAGTTTTTGTCAACACCATCAGACATAAAAAGAATGTAAAAAAATCAGGCATTATTGGGGGGCACCAGAACTTCTGAGGACCCCATGACCCCTTCCTTTCTCTTCCTTTGCTAAGAGGGCTAGTTAGCTCTGGTTAGCTTATGTTATTCTTTAGTTTTTCCTTCTGTTTTATTCCTAAGTTGTTCGTCACAACCATGATGTGTCAATGCCTTTGATGAAATTTTGTGAAATAAAAGCTTAATTTTGGTAAACTGTAAAGATTTCATGACCCTCATGAGCTACAATATGGCCTCCTTCAGAGTAACATAAATTGAGGTAGTTTGGCATTTTGTCAACTCCGTCAGATGTCAACTCCATCAGAGTTTTTGTGACTCTTTCAGTGAAATTGTTGTCAAAACTCATTTAAATGTGCAATTAATTAATTTTAATGTATTTTACATAAATTGCATTATTTCACAAGTACCAAGTTTTTCATTTTACTCACTAGTTTGTCACCACCTTCAGTTCTGTGTCAACTCCGTCATGCACTGTCAACTCCGTCAGATGGATTTTTTTGTTGTTTTTGGTTTTAAATAATATTTCTTTTGTTTGTTGAGAAGCATTTGCCTGTAAAATGAGTAAAAATATCACTAATAGGGTATCTTAAAAATAATTTTATATTTATTTTTGTCAGATGGTGATGACAAAGTTCTGGGTCAGGTAATTAAAAATTTAAAATTTTTTTTAAATGTTGCAACTGAGAGCCTGTACCTTAGCATCTTTACATTTCCAAAACATTATTTGTCATATTTGCATACGGTTGCATAAGGTTGAGAAATAATAATAATAAAAAATATGGGAAAATTAAAACCCATTTTGTCCCTATTCTCAAGAATCACTGATTTGTCGGCATAAGGAACAATTTAAATGCTGAATGTCATTGGAATTTAAAAAACAATCAAAATATGAGATTAAATGACTCCTCTAGCTTCAGTTTATCCATGTTTCTGTCGGAGCTGCTTATGATTAGTTTTACTCGTAGATCTCCCCAAGACGGTGTTAAAACTACAGTCATCCAATGCTTTCAAAAAATAAAATAAAAAAAGTTTTATGGAGCAGTGACGGAAAGAAAAGAATATGTCGTTGGCTTCAAGCGTGAGAGGAAAGAGGTTGGTGCTTTCCCTGAGAAAAATAGGCAAGAATAAATCTGTCACAGCTAAGAATGAAGGGCTGCAAAATGTCAACAAAAGAAGCGTTAGAGGCTCTCAGATGTGATTCCCAGCTTCGACTCTAACATGTTGATTTAGACCTTTGGCAGGAATCAAAACCACAAGCATAGGCTGGTCACAGGAGCCTTGTCTTGTCTCCACCCACATGGATAAGTCTGTCTCATGTTCCCTGTTCGATTTATGCTCTCTAAATCTCAAAGAGCCGCTTCTCATCCAATCCCGTCAGCCCATTTCTGTGCTGGATTTGTTTGTGTTGCCGTGGTTACGATTGATGCAGCTAAAGAGTAACCCAGGGTAACAAGCATCACAGGGTTTCTGCTGTTTCTCACTGCTCTTCTTTTTCTGGGTATTTCACTGTAAAATCGAATTATTAATTTATGCATATTCATTTTAAGCAAACTAATTTCCATGGATAAATGCAAACTGTAAATGTAAGAGTTTGTGTTTATTTCACAGAAATCAGAACACTACTTACTGACTCGAGTAAAATTAGTCTTCCTCATTTCTTACTGCAGTCCTTCTTGTTTGTGCATCGTTATATTATGTAAAAGTGACATTCCCAAATAAATGTTTTCTCGGATCTTCTTTTCTATTCTAATTTCCATCTTGATGAATTATAGGGATATAAAAAAAGACAAATACAGTCTTGTTTCTGCTTTCGCTTGTCTTGCCAAACTGTTGTTTTGTTTTGTTTTTTTGTTTTTGTTTGCTCGTTTTGCAGGGGAAATTCAAGGGACAGAGACAAAATATCACATTGTCATTATGATTACCGGTCCTGAAACATGACAGAGCAACAGCTCTAAAATTAAAACCATGCTCCCCACCAAATCACGTTTAACTAATATTTGCTATAATAGTATTTACCTGTATTGTAGAACAAGCTGGCGATGAAGGTGCAGTTCCTGAAGAACGTGTGTGTGGAGGTGACGTCCTCAAAGTAGCACTCCTCAAACACAGAGTCTTCAAACACCATGGACTTCATCTTCAGGCTGAGGAACCTGCACACACAAGCTTTAGATAACTCAGTTGCACTACAGACTTTTGAATAAATAATTTATATTGCGGGCGCCGTCTTTAAGAATCGGACTTTTCACACAAATGCGTACGTTGGATTAATCTGACTAAAACTTTTGGAAAAAGCCTTCACCGTCACAACGTGTCACTGTTCCTGTCCCTGTTTTATTATGTTTAATCGTGCACTTTAAAGGGAATGATGATTTTCACAAAGTTTAAAAGCTTTTGAAATGATTCATAATTGATTTATGATCAGTTCTAAAGTTTACACAATGATCCAATAGCTTTAAATTCTCACTTGTCTTTTCCTTCCTCAGCTTCTGGCAAAAACATAACGTTTTTTGGCCAAATATTCTCTCTGATTTTAGATGATTTGCAGCTGGAAGGATTTTTCTTGATACATTTTTATTTATGGACATTTGCTATGATGCATAATCAAAGAAATGAGGCGGTTTGCAACTGGAAGTAGCTGATTAACATCCCAAAAGCAGAAAAAATGCTTCAACTGCATCCACAAATCCTTAGATTTGCAGTAAAACAGACTGCTACATGAGATCAGCCTTGCCCAGTCAGTATCTACAACAACCTTTTGAAGAAACTCTGACAATATAAGTTATAACAACATTTAATTTCCCTTTAGGATTAATGGAGTATTTTTGAATTTGAATTGATCAGAGGGGGGAATCACTAAACACGTGATGTACAGTATGTGCCATATGAAAAGACCTTCATAGACTTTTGATTTTAGTCCATTTAACTGGTATTTTGAAGATTTAGATCCAAATAGACTTTTGTTTTTTATGTTCTGGAAATGAAACACATTTGCGTGGTAAATAATTGGTTGATTTTTGATTTTGTTATAGTCTCATCCCAATATGATCTTGAGTTTCAATTGAACTGTCAACAATGTGATCTTCAAAAGAACCATTTCAATCATATGCAAATATAACTCATTTTATCTAACAGAGGTTATCATGTCCCACGTTTGCTACACATCAGAGTAAGAAGAAAGCCCTACTTGGCATTAAAATAGTATCCATCGCGATGGACTTGGTTTTCCAGGGTGAAGTTAAAAGTGACGTGCTCCACTCGCTCCTTGGTGAAGGTCTTTGTCCGTGATTCATATTCCTGCTTCTGGATGTACTTGATCATGTCAGGGAACCACACCGTCAGCCCGTAGTAGCTGCAAGGTTTTTTGAAGACAAGACAGATGGAAGAAGCACCACAATTAAGCAGGATATATATGTGAGATACTACAGGAACAGTGACGGGGCTCTTCGGTTCACCTGAAAGACATGCTGAACCAAACAGCCATGAGCATAAAGGTGGTCCTTTTGTATTCAGGGCTAAAGCAGGCAAGAATGTTTTTGCGTATCTGCAGCGTGTGAAGAGAGAAAACACAAGATTAATTTAAAAGACATAAATCCTTATCTGGGTTTGATCTAATTACTCTTCAAAGCTAATTTCTAAGCTTTGCATATGAATGAAATTTGAGAATCAAAACCAAGTTCCAACCCTCGTTGTTAAGTGTTATTTATTCAGGACGGAGGGTGTAGGAGTTGCATTTAGCAGAAAGTAGGCTGAATACATCAAAATCTAACAGAACTGTGTCACAGTGCTGTGGCTGTGCTGCAGAGTGTGACATAAAAAAAACAATCTGGGTTTAAAAAAAAAAAAAAGCACATTTGTAACTCTGACAGTTTTACCAACCTGTTGGGAGAGACTCATAATCTTCAGCCTGTAGCGCTGCCAGACGGGGGTGTCGGTGCCAATGTCCACCAACTCATCAACCTGCTTCACAGTCTTTATTGTGGTGACCTTGGAGTAACCAGACACAAGACAGTCAGAGGCTTTCATAGAAGCCAATTCAGGAAATATGTTTGAAAATAATCATTGGAAACCTTGTTGGCTTAAGCTTATTTCATATAAAAACTACGTAGAGAGAAAATATTTGCCCCATTACAGTTCTCTGTGTTTTTCTTTTGTTGTTGTTGTTCTTGTCAAACTTACGTACTTCAGATCTTTATTGACAAAGATAACCAGAGTAAATACAAAAAGCGGTTTTCAAAAGATTTATTAAATGTTAAACATATTTTTATGTTGATATAATTTGGTACTGCACAAATAAAAACCAATTTGATTTTACTAATAAAACAAGATTTAAGCTCACAACTCAGTTCATTTTCTGACCCTTCAGAGCCTAGAAGTCAATGAAACAAATAAGCAATATATAAATTATACAACACAATACATTCTGAATGTTGCACAGTAATGATGCAGGTAACTGCAAGATTGCGAGACGTTTTTCCCAGCTAGCATTTATGAAGTGATGTTTATTGTCTGTCGCCTCTTGGAATCTTTTTTCAACTTTTGGTTTCAGTGATTGCAACAACTATTTCTCGAGGATACTCACAGTGAACACCTTCTCTGGGTATCCTTTCGCTCTCATGTTTGTGTCATGAACTTGCTTCAGAATCATCCAGCCTTCATCATGCTTCCCATTCTGTTTTGAAGAGGAAGATAAAGACGTGTCACCAAGAAAGTAAATTTAAAAATATATATATTCCACCAAGTGTTTAAATCGGTAAAATCTCAAGCAATGTGTAAAGCTCTAAAAAGACTGATTGTCATCTGTTATGCACACCTCTAAGTAGAAGCGTGGGCTCTCAGGCATGGCGTTGAGTGCAGCGATGGCGGCAACAGAAGGAAACGCACAGACCAACACAAACACTCGCCAGCTGTGGAACTGATACGCTGAGCCCATCTGGAAACTCCACCCTTGGAAGTAAAGACAAATAACAACAAAAGACATTTAACCAAACAGAAACAGGGAAATTAGTTACAACCATACGTCAGTATAAAGTCAAAACTTATACTGGTGAGTTAACTGGCTGAAACACAATATAAAGACAAAATATCTTGTCTTTGGTCAGAGGGGTGAGTTTCAGCTCACAAACAGTTTTTTTTTTTTTTTCAGTGACTGTGTGTAACATGCAATAATTAACCAGATGGTGTTTGGCCGAAAATGGATCTCTGCAAAATACTGCCTACATGTTTTGGATCATTCGATGAAAGTAAATCAGATATAGCAGCTCCACATATTTGTTCATGGTGCATGTTCACGTTACTGAGTCACTTGAAGTGGGTGTTATAAGTACCTCCATTGTTACAATTGCTGGAAAAAAGAAAACTAGTAATAGAGAGAGAGCAAGAGAGAGAGAGACAAATATGGGGGGTTATTTTTTTGTTTGTTTTTAGTTTTTAGTGAAAATGAGTGGTTATAGAGTAGGCCACTTAAATTTGTCTTAAAATCACAAAGGGCTACAAAGATTCAAAGATTATTTGAATTTGAATTAACAGGATCCTTGCAAGATTACATAAAAATTATGCTAGTTTGCAAGCCGTAGTGCAAGTCCAAAACAATTTTTAAAAAATGACAAATAACAAATGTTGGCAGAGCAGGACTGCAGAATGGAGGCAAACTTTATATATATGTTTACACAGATTAGACAGTAAAAGCCTGAGACCAGGGGGCTGGAAAGGAAGACTAGAACTGACTCAAATCAACAAGCAGCACACAATGAATTTGGAAGTAAATCTGAAAAGACTGTAGAGCCCAACATGTTGGCCTTAACGCTCCTTAAAATCTCTGCGTCGTGATCATTTGTATTTCCATGCTCACCATAGTGTGGGATGATGGCCCAGGCCATGGCGGACGCATAAATTCCTCCAATCATCCAGAACATGCAGAGCCAGCTGAGGTGCTCGCCGCGCTTCTCTTGGGACAGAAATTCAGAGTAGTAGGAGAACACGATGGGAATGGAGCCACCAATTCTGTAAAGGTCAGAGTCCAAAGATCAGCGTTGGGGAGAGGTGTTTTAAATCATTGTAAAAGAAAGTATAACTTTATTTTTAATTTGTTCACTTTATAGCCCAAAATGCCAGAAAGCATTTGTGTAGTGGTTCTTCGCCCTGCGACTGTCCTGTGTGTTTTCAGAAATTCCCCTGCTTCATCTTATTTGCTTGCAATGAATGGATGATTAATCTACGGTATTTGCTGCCAGATTGAGGAGATAATTCAACCATTTTAATCAAAAATGCTGCAGCAGGAAGTTATTTAAAACCACTTATATTATCTGGACCAGTGACACAAGACGACAGTGAATGTTAGGCAGAGACAGTTTGACTTGTTGACTTTTATTGTGCTTGTTTTGCTGTCTCGTTCGGTACCACATAACCTTGCTATTGTTGCTTTAAATCATCCACATAGTTGCTATTTATTCCGCTGCACAGGACACAGACTTTTCTGATTTTGTTTAAAGAGTAAAAGTTACAGTGTCTTTAAAAGGTTCAATGTATTTTCATCTAAGCTGTACATCATCCAATGTTTAGCTGTAGTCTGCTCGTAATAAACAACTTCTAATTTGTCTTTAGGAACTTTGTTACTAGAGGCTTGATGTACGTTATTCCCAGTGAGAGTTTCTTTGGTCCTGTCGCTAATAAATAAAAAGAGACAAGCAAAAACCTGAAACCAAGGAACTGCTTGACCTTAAGATGATTGATCTGCCTTGAGCCTCGAGGAATCAATACAAAAATACAGTTCTTACTCAGTACATACCAGAATGTGTCACTGTTGGCATTTTTCATTTAAAAACTCAAAGCACTAGGAATAAATTGTGTATTTGTGACTGGCTGCAAGTAATAAAGTGCCTAGAGATTTAAAATCAATTCTTCTCTTAGCTGCCTGTCATGTATAGACACAACAGTGGTACTCTGAGTTTAAGACCATAGTTATGTTTGATTTATGGAAGAAAACATTCTTCTAAGCAGCTTTAAAAATGAATGATGAAGATGACTTTAAGGGATTATGAAGTCTGGCTGCTTGGAAGCAAAACATAAAGACATAAGGGATGACTCGAGCTTCTCCTTCTGCCCTGTGTGATCATAGAGTAGGTTATTGGTTGTAACTCACTGGGAATGATGTTGACCTTTCAATTCACCAGTTCAGATGAAGTGGAAAATACTGGAACAACAATAAAACTCTACAGGACAATAATTGTTCTCTTAGGGAATAAGAGAGTTTTACATTGATTTTGTGTTACAAACATCAAAAATACTATCAAGTGGGGTGGAAAACATTACTAATCCAATTACAGAGTGATGTTCAGATAGTACGTGACGTGCTGGATAGAGGAATTCACAAAAAGAGTTAAAGGTGCAATTACCCAACACCCGAGAGGAGGCGGCAAAACAGAAAAGTGCTGTAACCCTGAACGAAGGACGAGAAGAAGGAGAAGATACTGTTGATGGACAGAGAGATGATGAGGGACTGCCGACGGCCTATCCGGTCTGCCATGGCCCCCCAGAGGAAAGCCCCAACCATCATCCCAAAGTACACGATGAGGCCTGTCAGGAGAGCAAACGAAACGTTTTAGCTTTCAACATTTGATGTTTACAGACTTTTTTTCTATCAGCCAATTCTGAGCAAAAAATGCTAATTCACTGTCTTATTAATCTTTGATATTATGTGTTTGATTGCTACCAAGTGTGTTGGGGCAGATTAAATAAGGAAAGGTCTGGATTCTAGCAGTGTGGAGCCATGAGCGAAAGAAGGTCAGATATGGAAAGTGTGAATGAGGACAAAATGTATTTGAAAGTAAGATCTATACGTTGAGTAATGCTAATATGGCTCTGTATATGCACTGTAAAAAAAAAAGAAAAGAAAAAAAAGCTGTGTTTAAAGATCATTTGGGATTTCAACAAATGGGCTAAGATATCCTCTTGGTTCAGGTTTCCTAGTACGGCATGCAGTTTCAAATAAAATCCTTTACTGTGAAGTTATTTGAACCTCTTTACTCAAGCATCTTACGCCAGCAGTTTGAAGGGATACACCACATTTGAATTTAACAATTGAAATATTTACCCTTACCAGGTTGTTGTTCTGTATCAATTAAATTGCCATAGCTGGCTTGGTAGGAAAACAATCAGCAACATTTGGGAAAGTCCTGAAAAATATCCTTTAAGTTCCATAGAGAAAGTCTTTAACTTCAGGAAAGTAAGTCCCAAGAAAGTTGTAGAAAGTACTCATTTAGTTTCTAGAATGACAATTTCCAAGGTATAAATTCTAGTCAGTTGTCCCGTAAGTTCAGAAAGTAGCCAGTAAAATCCTACAAGTTTCTACTAAGTTTTTGTATTTTATGTTAACTGAATTATGAAGCAGTAAGTCCCACAAAATAACCTCCAGATTTTTGGAAAGTATATTGTGCATTCAGGATTATAACTCGTAAATCATGTCAGCGTTAGATGTCCATGATCCCTCTTTCTGATCAGCTGGTAAAGGTTTTTAGAAAGTACTTTAAAATCAGAGAAATACACAAACATTTCAGACAATTTCTGGGAAAGTATCTTCTGAGTTCCTGAAAGTAACCAGTAAGGTAACTAGCTGGTAAGTTCACTGAACGTTTTGGAAACCAACCTGAAAAACTGCAGACTTTATTCTGTTAAGCCATTAACATTTCCTGCCTTCCTGTGTAACCTTTTCCCTAACAGTCATTGGAAAATTAAACAGAAGAGCTCTTTCTTTGTCAGAATTCAATTTTTTATCTTGCTCTTGTACCTGCTCTAGATTATCTCCCAAAATTTTCATGGAGCATAAACAGAGATGGATCTCCAGGAATCTATTAGCAGCAAAGTGTGCGGCATCATTCCTGAGAACGTAAGTCTCTAAACCATTAATAATAAATAAAACTAAGACCACCGCTGCAGCTAGAGTTGAAAATTCCCCAGAGACTACTGGCATATGTGGAACTGACTCAGAATAATCATCAGTACACGTGTGAACAGCGTGATGAAGGAACATGTCGCCAAGAGCAACAGTGAGTCATTGAAGTGTTTTAAATAGGACTTGAACAAGTACCTTAATCTCTGACACACAGGAGTATGTTCCCTCAGAAATGATCACCAGTGGAGTCTTACCAAGCATGCTTTTGCTGGGTTCAGACAGACACATGTCCTTCTCTGCACTGGGGAGGACAAACCCCACCACGAAGATTTCCACGCCATCGGCCATCAGTGCCAGCCCCAGCACGAAGTACAGGGTCCACTGGAACTTCCCGTGGCCGCATTCCTGTAAAATGGTCTCGTACTGCTGAGCCAGCTCTTCCTGGTCCTTCCGCCTCGCCGCCTCGGATGCCCCAACATCTTTGAACTGCTGAGCCCCGGCTGTTATTGACCCAGGACCTCCGGCCAGGTCGCCTTTCCCAGAATCGGCCCTGGGGATTCCTTGGTACTCCCCCTCGTAGATCTCGTCGTCCTCGTCGTGGCCCTCGGTGGAGTCACTGTGGCCACCCTCGTCGTCGTTGGCGGCCTGGCTGTCGCTGCGGTAGTAGCCTCCTTCTTGGCTCCCCTGCATAGGGTAGTCATCGTCGTCCTCTTCAAAGCGGCTGTAGGACCTCTTGCTGTACTCGTCGCTCATCCGATCCACCGAGCGGCCAACTTTCTTTGAGGCTTGCCGCTTGACTTCTTTTGCAATGTCTTTGGCACCTTTTATGAAAGCAGTCCGGTTTTGATAGCCGTCCTCCATTTTAAAGACAATTTAGAAGAAGCGATAGAGGAGAAAGGTCTTGCTGAGAGGCCTCTGAAGGTGAAGGGGGGGTTCCTGTGTTCAGGACAAACCAGTCGACTCCCAGCTCACTTGATATACTCCTGAGGAGACAACACATATGAAGTGAAAAAAGGTTTTACACCAGTTCTGTCAGGAGGAATGGGCCGAAATTCCAGTAAACTATTGTGAGAAGCTTTTGGAAGGAAACGCAAAAGTCAACCAGCTTAAAGGCAATAACTTCTGATTTGAAAACATAAAGTGAGATCAATCCTTGCCTCCTACTGTTTTTTTTTACAAATCACATAATTAAACCGTAGAACAATTTGACCTCTGCGTGATTGAGAAATCCTTCAGATGGCACCAGATTATTAAAACAACATCCCTACAAGTCACCACGTCGTATCTGGATCAGTTCCACGAGCCGTTTGTAATAAAGGGGAAACCAGCTGCTTTAATAAGCGTGATCTGTGTGGCTCGGCTGATTGAAAGGCTACTCAGGTTAGCTGGGGAAAGAGGTGGGACATTCAGTATGGCTGTGAGAATCCGGACGAGTTTCCCCAGGACCCAGCTAATTCTGAGCTGAGCTATATCCTGCAGAGTTTGGTATCTGAGTACCGAAGAGGTAAATAGCTGGTCAGGTGTTAACCTGCGAAAGAAGGAAGTGAGTTGGGGATGGCTTAACACAAAAGAGGAAAAGTGGTGGCCTCTCAGTGAAGGGAGTCAGAGACATCAATAATCTTTTCATACAGTTGCCTATTCTGTCATCATAAAAATCTTTAAATGGTAGGTTGGCTGAAACATTGACAAAATAAAATACAAAATCTTCTTCTTTTCAAAGCTTTATAGAAGATTACTTGCATGTTTGCTGTGTGTTTGCTGTAAGTCTAAGACTGTTGAGTTTTGCATGCTGCAGCAGTGTGATGAATGTATCTGTACAGTCTGAGCCTGCTGCACCATAAAAATGAAAAAACGGCTGCGTTGAGTTCTGTAGTTGCATTATTTAGTAGTGTTTGTACATTAGGGTATACAAAATAACATAATCTTGCTTACTGAATACAAACAGTTTCTAACGGGTTATCTGCACAAAACAAAATGTGCAAAACTTATGCTCTATTGTTTCAAATTCAAGTGTAGGCTTAGTTTCTACATGCTAAGCCAAACCATATAAAGAGATGTTCAAAGATGAGGTGGATGTTTGCATGCTGACATATCTTTGTTCATCCCCAAGCAAAGCTATAACGTCTGCCCTATCTTAGATTAAACCTGTTGCTTTCTCCCATCCACACAGTGTGTCTTCTGCCAAGTCACTGAAAGGTCTCAGCTGTAATTGCAAGCCAAAGCATCCGGCCTCAAGCAGTACATGGTTTCTGATGGAAATACTGCACATTACTCAACAATTCGAGTAATTCAAACGAAGCAGACTGCGTTGCAACCCTGACCCGTAAAATCTCCAAATCTAGCACTAAAAGACGATTTTCCACACAGTTAAGGAAGAAAACCTTAATAAGTGAGCCAGAATGAGCCAGAGGCTTGGCTTTGTTTCATTGGTTAAATATCATGTTTGACAATATTTAATTAGCAGCACAAACGCAAAGTGATAAATGTGCCAAAGCCGTGTACAACAGCAAATGAGCCCTGAAATTAAGAAGAAGCTGGCAGTCAGACTCCTGATTCCCCCATCTGCTGTGGGATCACGTCTCCAATAAATTTTGCAGCGCAAAGACCTTTTCTTTTTTTAGGGCACCAACTTGTTCTTGCATTTGCTCGATGAGCCCCCACATCAATATGTTTATGTACTAGCACACCAAGCCTCGGGTGACGCTCCAAATGAGATGCGATGTCACTTTGAATTTGTGCTGCAGTGAAGAAGCAGACAGACGATGATGAGATGTCGCTGCGCTTTCACCGGTGCTTCAGAAACAAACCCTGACAGGTAATAACAGTCCTGACAGTGCTTCTCAACAGTAAGCAGGTATACAGAACACAATGAACCAGAGCACACTTTAAAATACTGACAATGAGGGACGGCTCCAGCGACTTGCCATAAAAACACCTGCTGGCCTCCTCTAATCTATGAAATTTCTTCAGTTTATTTAAGTTGCTGGACTCAAATTTGTCTAATATTTTTTACAGTTTCTAGTTGATTCTCATCGGTTGGCTTCTTGGCTTAGATCTGACTTTAGCGCAAAATCCGTAACTGAGCAACAGCGTCAAAATCAGGTCGAGTCTTATACACCTGTTGGAAAATGTCAAAGTTTCTATGAGGTGATGTGAGGTTAAGCTAAGAAATTTGAATGTAGGCCTCATTCTTCATTATTCAACCAATCAGCATAATGCTGCCACCACCATGCTTTTTAAGTTGCAACGTTTGAAAACCTCATCTTGACATCATAAAGCATGGTTGTTGTTACTGAAAATATGTTTTTATGACAGGTCCATCATTTAAAAGACCTTAATGTGACTTTGTTGGAATTAGCGTAGTACTACTGCTGACTGATGATAAAAACTTCCAGTTACATCTCATACATTTACTAAAAGAAGAAAGTGTCAAATGTTAGAATAAATCTTCCTTCAGGCCTTTGGGTGAGAAGGATTCTTGCATGTCAATCCAAAATGCATCCCACTTCAAAAGTAACGTTTCAATGTCAGTCACAAAATCCTGATCAGTATCCTTTCATCAAAGGCTGATAGTTTGTGTTGGAAAGTTAGACTCTTCAAAAGCTAAGAACGTTGAAACATGGTGCTGGAAGCATCGGGCCTCAGTAATGGAAACTGGAAAATGTCTCGAATTTATTGCTTTTTTTATATTAACAACTTGGCTGTTGACAATTTAAAAAAAAGAAAATAGACACAACTGAGTGCTGCAGGAGGAATTGCAAACTATTTTTGAAAAGGATGAACTAAGCTTTTAGAAAGGGGTCAATAAAGCCCTGACTTTATTTCTATTAAAGATTTATGACCTGTGGTTAAAAGCCATATCTAACCCAGGGAACCAACCAATTTAAAAAACCATTATCATTTCCTTTTACCAGAATTAAGTCAGAAGTTTAAAAAAAAAAGTGTAATCCAGGTGAAACCTGCAGTACTAAATTCAACCAGACATCAGTGTACACTGATACACTGATCTTCTATGTTTTAAACCCCCATGCATTAAAGAAAATCTGTAATCAGTTGAAATGAATGAACCAAATTGTCAGTTTTAATATTTTGAACATGGTTTTGATTTGGTTTCATCCTAGAAAGAAAAAAAAAACATAAAATGAATCCTTAAAACTAAAAATTAATAATAATAATTTGACATTCATATCGATGTTGAGTGCTTCATTCCTTATTTTTTCTCGTATTTATAACAAGTCATACCAACCAGGATGTATCTAGAACTAATTTTACTGTGAAATAAATTACTGCTCTACCTTTATGCGAGCTTCTGCATGTGTGGTGATGTAATTATATTTTATGTTTCATCCTGGGCAGCATTTCCAGCCATGAGGCAGCAGATTTCCCTGTCAGCATGACGAGAACAGATCAAAGGAGCCCAACCAGGCCTGGTCAGCCAGGCTAAACTGTAGGACTCAAACCTAATAATATCCCCAGATGGACGTAATAATGGCACAGCCATTGTACCCAGCTCCCGCACCCAAAAAGTGTCTTACTTGAACAATATTGGGAGTGCTTTCCTTTTAGCATGTAGATGATTTTATGTGGTTAGACTGTTTAATCTTAGTTTAAGAGAGAGAATGCTTAAAGCTTCTACTTTCTGATACAAGAATTTGGACATTTTGATGTATTTAAACTTCCGCATAATTTGTGTAGAGATGGCACTTAGCATCTCACTTTAAGTGGCTTCAAATGGGTCAAACAATAAACCTCTTTTACTTATTTGCATAATAGCTCATACTAAAGCCTGTACATAAACAAGAACAGCAAGTAGAGATTTGGTTTCAGTGTTATTTTTTTATTTCTGTACTACTTAATATGGCTCACAAGGAATACTTAGACTTGAGTTTGTATCCCCGTTTTGTTCTCGAATGTTGTTTCTTCCTGCTTGCAGTTCATACCCTTCAACCATCCATTCCTTCGTCATGAACCTATTGACAATCACTTTATTTCTCTTGAGATAAATAACTGAAAATCCTCAATTTTAAAGTATGAATAGTTTTTGCTAGAGTCTCTTTTTCTAGAGTCAATTCCATCCAACTTCTAGTTGACGTCATGCATCATAACCCATCATCGAATCAAAACACATGTGCTGTTGGAGTCGGTTTAGCCACATTTTTGTCCTGGTGCACTCCGAGTAGAGCGTAGAAAATGACCAAAGTGGGTACAAAATGTCCCCAAAACATCTGATTGCAGGTGTGGTGGAAATGTTGTGTGTTTCAGTATGACTGACCTTTCAAATAACTTTAAGCGAATTGTGATTTCATCAAGGGGATAATGTATGCTGAGAGCATCCAAAGAAGAAGTTGCTAAAGGAATTGTTCAGTTTGAGTTGTCAGACCAGACAGAATTGATTTTAAATCACAGCGTGTTTGCAGAGTGTCTTACGAAATTGTGTCATTTGTGCCTGCATTTAGAAAAGTGCTAGAAAAGACAGTTTGAAGCCTGAATGGTTCAGAGCAGTGCTCAGAGTGTGTAGGGATTTGATGTACTGCTCTCCTTGGTGCAGCAAGCAATAATAAAGCTCAGGACTCAGAAGAACTGTCTCAACCATGTTGGGTTTTTCCATTTCAGGTGACGAGAAGAAAGAAATTTACAAAAATAAAAAAAAAGACAGAAGAAGTACTGTTTGCAGTTTAGCCACAAGAGAGAGAATACACATGGAAGAAGGATCCATGATAGATAGATAGATAGATAGATAGATAGATAGATATGTCTGTTGAGTTGAGAGCCTCTCCACACAGCCCCAAACACTCAGCTGAGAGAAAAGGAGAAGAGGAAGGCTTGATGAGGAGGAGGAGTAATGATAGCTATATTTTTTTCTTCAGACTGACAGGCCTCCATTAGTTTCCCCCCTCTCGCTTGTCCTGCATTTAAAAAAAATAACAATAAAAAACAATCAATATCAGCTTTATAGTTTCCCTGCAGGGCCAACCAGAACAACCTGTCTTCACATCACCACCTTATTTATAGTACAGAGATTCCCATCCGCTGAGTGGAAATAAATCATCTGGACACCTGATAACATCACAACAACCAAAGAAAGCGCTAAAATATCCCTGAAAGGCTCCACTTTGTGCCCTTATATTTTAGTTGAAAACCGCTTTGATGTGCTTATTTGGCTTTAGGAAGCAACAGGATGAAATAAAGAGCAAAATAGGTGCAACAAGATTAAAAAAAAAAAAAGGCCGCCGTACGTCGCTAACAAGGCCAATTTTACACCGCTTGTACACCAAACGCGACCAAACATTTCCTGACAGATGCGCTCATTCTTAGAAATCACACGGCCGTGCAGCAGCCCGTCACGACTTGGATCAGATTCTCTCGATTCACAAAATCGATCCTAATTTTAGCGTGAAGCGAGCTGCTGGTGAGCACGCCCCATCGCGCTTTTCACATGATGTCTTAAATGCGTAGAGAAAGAAAGCACACACGCAGAGGGGGGGAAATGCCCGCCGCTCCGAGAGACCACGAGCAGCTCCAAGGTTTAATTAGTGTTAAATTAATGCTTACCGTAAATCCCGCAAGCGTCCCTCTCTTCAGCCCGGAGATGGTGAGGAAGAGGATGGAGGAGGAGGATGCTGTTGCTGTGAGCCGAGCGATGATGCTCCGTGTGTGTGCGCTCTGGAGGAGAGAGAAGCCCACGCTGTCCACGCACACTCTGTGATGCACAGGGCTCCCACTTCCACCCCTCCTCCATTAGAAACCCATCACGAGCGCACTTCATATTTAGTGAAAGGTCTTTCGGCGCAGATATGCGCAAGATTGCACGTTTTTTGTTTCCTTTTAAATAATTCGTCTTGATGCATAAAATGTGTTTATACCCATGTAGGTGTTCGGCGCATTAACACACATCTTTTTTTTTTTTTTTTGCAAACACCATTATCTCCAGACATTAACATCATCATTGTAAATGTGTGCGCTCTAGACGCGCACGTGCAAGCGCGCCGGACTGCTGTTACCATGCCAACCACTTCGCTATTCCTCAGTCTGCACAGGGAAGATGCGCCATATGAAAAATGTGAACTCTCCTCTGAGAACAGTCTTATTAATTAATTTATTAATTATTATTATTATTATTATTATTATTATTATTATTACAACATCACATTTCCATAATGTCGATGGGAACCCTTGAGAACATGCGGAACCTGCGTCTTACCAAGTTCCAGCAGCATGATGGCGGAGTTCAAATGTTTCAGAAGCTTTTGGGGTTTTTTTCCAACATTTGGTTCAATTTCTTGTAAGAAATATTTTTCCTAATTAATGAATTGATTTCACACAAAAAAACTATTTTACTATTGTGCAACTTATGGACGATGCCATTAACAGGAATATTTATTGAATTGAGAAGCATGAGCAATTATTTCACTACTTTCATGACCAATGTTGAATAAATATATTAAAAATGTTTTTAGAAATTAATTGAATGCTTTATATGTGCCTCCAGGAGCAATTACCCACAATCCCAGATAGTTGGAGCATAATTCATGACTTATACAGAATATGGAGATTTACAAAATATTCTGTTAATATCTTAGTTGATCAATCCTTCATCTCCTTAAATTAGAGAGTAGAAACTAGGCATCATTTAGAATTGTATAATTTTGTTGAAAAAAATGTTGGCATGTGACAAATTCTGTAATCAGCACAAATTAAGTGTAGTTTGCAAAGTAACTTCGGACGTTTACTGTTCAGACTTTTAAATGCAGTTTTAACAAATGTATTTACTCCATGTTGAAGAGATCCATCCAAACGTTATATTGCCAAGTAATAGCTTGAAAACAAGGAGGATCTAGAAAAATGTACCATTGGAAATAAGCCGACTTATTTAATAGAAGTCTACTCCAGACATTATAAGCCCAACCGCACTGAATTTTAAATCACTTCCACTCTTAATCATTTGTTCTTTGCTTCACGTCTGGCCTAATGCCCTTTCTGATATAAAACCATAAATTACTGCTTTTATTGTTAACGCCTTTCCTTTCTCTCCATGACCTGGTAAAATGTCACAGCAGGACAAGAGTGAATACAACAAGCTCATTAATTCGGCTCTCAGAACGCCACCATACTGCCAGCAGATTTCTGGAACAAAAGAAGGCCAGAGTCTTTAGTTGCTGAAAAACAAAACGGATCAAAAATTACCATAATTACACAGTGGGGTGTGCAATTAATTAATTTAAACCCTAAATGATTGCAAAACAATAAAATTGACAAAAAGCATTTGCCCACACTTTATATTTAAGAATTTCAAACTTGAAGAAACGGCAAGCCGAAGAAACCAGTCTTTTAATAAAATAAAGAAACGCAATGATTTTCTTTCTCTGATAGATCAAGAACCATACAAAAACACACAAAACAGAAATTTTAGTAAAAATTTATTTGCCAAGTTGCATTCATCTGTACAATGATCAAAAAATTATGAAAATAAAACAACAACAAAGAAACACTAAAGCTACAGTTGTAGCCCTAAACATGTTTAAAAAAAAAGAAGCTAAACAGCAGCTGTTTCATGCCGTCTACCGTGGGTCACGGTGCTCTTAAGGCACCCGAGGAGGGGCGCCTGGGGGCCTGGGTGGCATTGGAGGCGCTCTCTGAAAACCAAAGGGAGGCGGACGAGGAGGACCAGGAGGAGCCGCGCCGTAGCCAGGCGGAGGCATGGGAGGAGGAGGCCCCCTCATACCTGGAGGGACAGGAGGAGCTGAGGGGAAACAAAAAGAGGGGTCACAATATTCAGCATTAAGAGTTACAGCATTTAAACCTCCAACAAGCTGTGGTTCTGATCTGAAGCACATTCAGACTTTTGCATTTAGACTTTTAGCATTTTTATGGTCCATCACTCTGGAACAAACCTGCTGAAAACCTGAGATGTGCAGAAACTATTTGCTCTGTTGAATCAGGACCAAAACCTAATTGTTTACTGATGCATTTGATTAAAGCGTCTCACTAATGAACTGTTTGCCCGGCGGTTAATGGTGACTGCAGCTTGAGATGGAAGATTAGGTTTGCATTTGTTTCTTATTACACAACGCTTTTTAAAGCTTTAAGATGTTGGTTGGTTGTTCTTTGATTTGCTGTAAATCAAGGCAAGGCAGGCCAAGTTTACTTTTTCTTACATAAATAGGTAATAGATTACCTATTTATTTATTACCTAAATAAATAAGTATTTTATTTATTAAAAATAAAGATTCCTGATGGACGCTGTAGGTTAAGATGTAAGAGCAGCGCTCACCCATGGGGTATGGCGCCCGGGGAGGCATGCCCATTGGTGGTGGTGGCATGTTGGGGGGCAGTGGAGCCCTCTGAGCCGATCCTGGAGGAGCTGGAGGTGGAGGCACCATGCCAGGAGGAGCAGGAGGCGGCATGGGCATCTGAGGCATACCTGTGGAACAGAATGAGAAAATGGTTTTCTTTCGATTTCCTTGACGACAGTTTCAGCTGCATCTGAAAGCCCCAAGTTTTACCTGGAGGCATGTTGCCAGGAGGGAACGGTGGCGGTCCAGGAGGAGGTCCGCCAGCAGACACTGGCGGAACACCTCCTGCTGTTGGAGGCATGCCCATAGAAGGCGGCATTGCTGGGGGCATCGTTCCAGGTGGGGGAACAGGAGGAAAAGCACCAGGAGGCGGGAGACCTGTACAAAAAAAACAAAATAAAAGAAGTCAAACTGAATGTTGAACAAATGTTCAAAAACAATACTGAAAAATGCTTGAACTCGACACAAAAGTCATACCTGGAATGGGCATTGCTGTTCCCATCGCAGTGAGGACTGGTGTCGGTGCAGTCGGCGGGGGCGGAGCATCTGCGAACAGCTGGTGCGGCCTGTCGGCCTGGGAGAGCGGGTTCTGTGCAGCCAGCAGTCGCTCTGCGGCCGAACCGTGGCGTTCCCCTTTGGAATCCTTTTTAAATGCATATGACACCGTGATGGGTCTGTTGCAGAGGTACTGGCCGTTCATGGCCTCGATAGCCGCGTCCGAAGCGTCGAAACTGGCAAAATTGATGAAAGCGTAACCCTTAGAGTTGCCCGTGTCGGGGTCTCGCATGATCTTCGGTGTTTGGAGGATCACACCAAACGCACTGAACGTGTCGTAGAGAAGTTTTTCATCAATCTCCGGGTCCAAATTACCGATGAAGATGTTTGCACCCACGTCCAGGTTTTTGTTGTGTGCTGAGGCCTTATTGACCCTAATTGGTTTGCCATAGAGTTTTATCATATTCATGATTTTTATGGCATAATCAGCATCCTCCTCACTAAGAAACTCCACGAAGCCATAACCTGAGAAAAATAACAGTTACATTTCTTAATGACAGTGTCATAAAAACACATCGTTCTTATTTCTGACCAATAAAACTAGCTCTGTTCCAAGCTATACATGTTCAAACTTCATCATAGGCAGATTTCAGCTGCGTTCTCATATTTTTTAAAAACGAATTTCTCTACTTCAGACACAGAAAGGACATATGCATCCAAATGAGCTAAAAGTTTGTATGTTTTACTGTCCACTGAGAAAAACAGCCTGCAAGTTGTCGCTGACCTTGATGTTGACCAGTGACCCGGTCTTTGGGCATGTGTGTGTTGACCACAGGACCGGCCTGCAGGAACAGCTCCCACAGCAACGGCTCTGACACCTTCTCATCCAAGCCTCCAACGTACACAGTCGCATCTGAAAATTGACAAGATAAAAATGTATCAATTTAAACTTTTTACAGAACAATGGTGTTGTGTTACATCTTGGCAGTATATTTATCAGGTTGTACCTCTCACATTTTTAATAAAACTCATCTTTCATCGACATAAACCTTTCTTGCTAGTTTGGTTTTGATAACAGCTTTGAGCTTTAGAACAAGGCCAGTTATATATCTCGGGAAACAAATGCCTTGTAGTGCAAATCCAAAAGGATTTGAGAAAAATATTAAATAACAATATTAAATGACTCGTTCTGCAAAAGATTGAAATACCAATAATCATTAGTTAAAAGAAAGAACTAGTTTTCTTAATCACAAAATTACCCGCTGCTACCTTTTTTACAATAACTTCACAATTTTTTATAACCATACTCGCTGTGCAGTCCGCTTAAAACTACTCATTTCTGTTAGGATTGGCACTTTCGAGTCTTTTGCCTGCTATTCAAAATACAATTTTTGACTTGCAACTTACTGAAAATATTCCTAACATTCCTAATTACATTATAAGCAGTATATTTTATCCAGCTTGTAAAATAGTGAACAAAAGATCAATACTGTTTACTAAGGTTTATGAGTTGCGCTAAATGCTATGACGTGCCAATTCTCTAAGCTAACTGTATACTTAAAAAGCAGCAGTTTGACATTGTCATAACCCGCATTATAACTTACAGTACCATTGTGCTTCTGTTTGATACGACACGTGAATTACATTTCTTACGAATTAAAAGAAGCTAACTAGCAAAATGCTAAGCTAACAACACTTCAAACACTTCCATGTGTTGAAGCGGATGTTTTCCACTAAACGATGCTCAAAAACCGCCGAGAAATTATATTACGATTTACTCATAAGCACATGTCAAAACAAGTGAGAGATATTCATCAAAAACATATTTTAAAGGATGAAATTACCTTGATTTCTTTCCGAAATTGGTCCCGCTGCCATGTTGAATGAACCAACGCCGGGGGAGCGTTGAAGACGGAAGTCCCGCCTCTTCCGCTGCTGTGCTTAGAAATTTTTCAAAATAAAATATATTAAAATAAAATTAATAAATCTGTATTAACCTTATAGCATATTATGACAACCATTCATATGTAACAAGGTATTTCCGGTTTGAGATTTAGACACAATTTTATTACTTTAAAATACTAATAGAAATACAACAATTATCCACATTTTACTATGTTTACTCCAGCATATATGGGGATGATAGAACAAAACAAACCAAGCCACCGTTTTATTATTAATTGATTTATTACATATCGATATAAATCTTAGTAAACGTATAAACACAGAATACAAAAACTTCATATAAAATACACACAATTAGGCTTCAAAGGGCAATTTATAAATCAACACTGTATATTGAATATGAAACATACAAAAACAAAATCTAAAGCATCATGCATCAAACCCAAGAGATTAAAAAAGGGTTCATTCATTTATAAAATGTGTAACAACTTAATATTAACAAAAAAAATCCTTAAGCATTAAAAAGGAAAATTAAAAGGCCTTTGTACAAAGATATTTTGAACTGGCTTATATATAAAAACAACACTTGATGGGGATTTTTATTATAAAAACCAAAGTGAATAAAAAAAAAAGAAAATCAATATCTCATTCTTTTAAACAACTCCATTAAAATGTTCTTATACTCATCATAAGTCTTTCATTTTTTAATAAATCACTGAAAACCCATACAACATATATTGTTTAAGCAAATATGAAAACTTACATAAACAGAGTTATATTAAAACTGAAACTGTGACATATAAAGGGAATTTGGCATATAGAGGTAAATGTGTTCATTTGATTTTAACTATTAAAAACTTGAAAAAAAGATCCTTTGTAGTCCAACAGAAGAATGTTCATATTCAAAGAAACAAATGCAAACAGGACCAGTGGTCAGGCCAAAAAATAAAAAATAAAAAAGACTACAGGGAGGTTTCAATTCCAATAAGGAAATTATATTTAAATTATAATTTCAGTTTTGCCTTGGTATGTAAAATAGTACCTACCACATTCTTCCATTTAGTCAAGTATGCTTGCTGGTCTCTGGGATTAGGATGGTGTAATGAATTTAACTAAAACATTTCAGTGTTTTATAAGTTCCAACATAAATGTTTCCAATTTTATAAAAACAACAATCCCAAATGTAAAGGCAAACAAAAATAAAAACTCCCCTGCCTTTTAATGACAGTCAATTGGTCCTTCATGTTTTTAATTTGCCATCTCTAAAAAAAAAATTAAGGCAACATGTTTCAGCTGTTGGGAATTCAACCTTCAGGAGCAGAGAATGTGACTCCCTGCTGTTTAATTTGCTTTTGTGCCACATTTTTCTTAAACTGGAGCCGCAATTTATCCATTAAACACTTTCCTTGTTAGCATGCAGTCTTTGAGAGTTTGGTTAAAACGTCTTGATCCTTCTAGCTTAGAAATATAAAAGTATACAAAGAGTTCAACTTCATTTATCATCTGTTGGCTTCAAATGGTTAAAAAAAAATAAATTCTGCATTGAGTATTTTCAACAAAAACACAAAATCAAAAATATATATTCAGGTCCAAGTTGATATTCTGACTTTCCTCATCTGTGTCCAAAACATGGTAAAACAATCCATTTTCACTTTATACCGCTGACCTTTTAACTCTGCATTTACAAAGTCATGCATGCTGTAAAATGATCCATTATTGTGTAACAGAGTTGGTTTGTCGGTAATAAAGTTGATAGCACGCTATAATATACATTCGACTAGTGTCAGGGTCACAAATCATACAAAAAAACTCTAAAATAGCCGCAACCGTTCACATACAGAAACACCAAAACACAACAAACACTTAATTCTCCGTGTGATTTTTTTTTTTTAAACTGAACAGTCAAAGTCAAAAGTACCCACATATTGTAATTGTAAATTTTCTCAAATGCTAGATATATTTTAACTGTTATTGAGAAAACTGCCTTGACAAAGAGATCCTCTCCATGGTTTTCTTTGTGATACAGATCACATATAACGTATGGAAGAAAACACCCTCTGACCGGATTTGATCGTCATGTATGTTGGAGTTTATGTGTAATTTAAGACCCTGACATTAAATGATCGATGACAAGGTTTCGCTTGAGTAAATGCTACAAACCCGACTCGGTGTCGCCGGTTGAAATGTTGCAAAAGTCTGTATCATTAAGGCTTGTCTGAATGATACCACCCTGAACCTTTACCCCTCAAAACGTAGTTACCCTGAACTCTCGATCTCCATTGGCCTGGCCTTCGCCTGCCTTTGTGTAAAACATGTCGTTGGTGCCAACATGGTCACTCAACCTTGGCAGGACCACTGCAACCACTATTAGTTACGTATTGCCTGCAAAATCTGTTAACTTCCTGTTGCAACACTCAAACTTCCTTCCACACTGGGAGAGGCTGCTCCAGATTGCAATAGGAAACAGTGAATTCAGGGCATTACTTACAAACTCTATCCCAGTGTTTGTGCTCTAAACAAGAGAAAATGTTCAAACTTGGTGGAAGTTTTCACTGCTCAGTGTGAAAGACAGTAAGATAAGCTCCTTTCTGTAATAATAATAATAATAATAATAATAATAATAATAATAATAATAATAATAATAATAATAATAAAACATGATCAATAGTACTTTTATAATAGCTACTTTTTTTAAATTGCTTTTTTTTCTGAAACAGAATTTTAACACATCCAACTTATGAAATAATACAAGATTAATAAAAAGTTTCTTTCCCAACAGACAATCCAAAGGACAAAAGGGGATTTCAAATTCAACTAAACTGAATTCATTTTCACTATTTCACTAAAAACGTCCATAAAGAAGGTTCAGGGTAATACCACTGATACTTGTGACTTTTTGCATCTCATTTCATCCTCCCCATGCCTTGGTAATATTCCCCCCATCAAATCCAAACCCAGAAACAAATATAACACAACATACAACAACAACAAAAAAAGCCCTGTTCATACTCTGATGCAACGCCAAGTTTTACAGGCAAATAATAAAAAAGAGCATCCTGCGGTTACTAGGCACAACGAGTTCAGTAACAAGTGTTTTCTTTCATAAACAAAGCATGAGCTGAAGCACGATTTCCTGATCCTCGTTACAAAACACATCTTAGAAAGTGATCAACACTGTTACCAGGGATCCTTCGCCGTGGCGAGGGGGGCGGGCAGGAGTTGCGTTTTAGTGCGAGGGCAGAGTGGCGGCGTTGGCGGCGCTGAGCTGACCCACAGCCAACATCAGGATGTCCTTCTTTTCTTTGTAAAACCGCAGTTCTCTGCCCGCCAGCCTGGCGTCCTCCAGCTCCCGCTCCGTCGAGGCCAGCTCCTGAGCGATGGTTCCCGCCACGCTCTGCTCCCGGTTCACCCAGTCCGCCGCCATCTGGGTGCGCATGTCGTCGTCCAGGGCCCGGTGGGAGTAGTGAGCCAGCACCTCCTGCAGGTTCGGGCATCATAAGGAATTTTTGGGGCTTTAAATGATCTACTTGAACTTTTTTTGGAATAGTTGCATAATAATCTACCTTTATTTTTTTTGTTGTTGTTCTTTTATTTGATGAGGGTCCATCTGAAAGCACTGTATGGGTTTGTGGGGTAGGAGTTTGTAAGTTTCTTACTTCTTCCTACTCCTTTTCGAGCAGGTTAAGATTAATGCAGATTATTTTGCATTCCTTGTTCATGTGTGTGATTTTATACTTCCATCATGCTCGAAATAAATAAATAAATAAAAATAATTCGTTTCGGTGCAAAAGTCGGCTTTGTAACAGAAAACCAACCGGTTTAAAGGAGCTCCACCATTTCTGATTAAAGGAGTGCTTAAACATTCAGACAAAATTATGCCAGAATATTACTGAGGGCTTCAGAATGTGTGGTTAATCTGGGACATTCCTGCATATGTTTGAGTCCGAATGCAAACATTTAACCCTTTAGTGAAGTAAAAACTATTCTTGTTTTTTTTAAAACATTAAAAATGTTCAATTAATACTATTAATAGACATTGTTCTTGTAGTGTCCTTCACTTCATGTTCACCCTGCTTATACTGTAAGGTTTCTTGTTGCAAACAATTCAAATTCTGCACTCGAGTTTGCTTTACAAAACCCTGCAACCCTGTAAAGTTGTTTACGCTGAACTTTTTCCCTCCAAACCATATAAACTTTCAAAAACCTACGCTTGTCGAGTTCAATTTCATCTCTCCAACAACACAGCTGCTGTCAGTGCTGGGAGAAGTAAACATACCAGGAACGGTCCCTTCGTTTGCACAGTGATTTTATGTATAATTTGTCTTGTGTTAAAAAAAAAAACAAGTTATGTGACAGCTAAAACCCAGCTGTGTGTAATCGATGCCACGTGTGAGACGGGTACCTGTCGGGAACACTGTCGCTCTCTCATGGCTTTGAGGCTCCCGTTCCAGTGCAGCAGCTGGAACACAGTCATCAGCTCCTGCAAACAACCCGGAGTTGGAGGGAAAAACTTGCTCACCAGGCATTTAATGCACTGCACACTGAATTCAGATTCCTGTTTTCAACAAGGTATCCATTTTCCAGCTTCAAAGTTACTTCTTCTACTAAACTAAACTTGTGTAAAAGTGAGGGTGCCTGTAGAGCTTCTGCTTACTTTATGGAAAAGTGTCCAGACTTTTCCCAGACTCAACATAACGGGAACAAAAAGGAAGGAACAAAAACAGGACACGAGTAAGGAAGCAACAAATGAACGACAGAATGGAGGAACGAAGAAATGAAGAAACAAAAGGACACGAGAGGTGACACTAATAATTACTTTAGGAAAGAAGCAAGGAAATGACAAAGGGTAGGAGGGAAGAAGGAAATAAAAGGAGGGACACATGTTTGACATAAAAATAAGCCCACAAGGAAGAAAGTAAGGAATGGATGGAAAGAATGACGAGGAAAAAAAGAAAGACACAAAGAAAGGAGAGACCAGTGATGGAAGAACTGCTTTCAGGAAGAGCATAAGGAATCAGACGGACAGAAATAAACAAATAAATGAAGGGAAAAAAAATAAAGAAACAAACAAATAAAGAAGATGGAGGAGAAAAAAAATACCATTAACATTTACAGTAGCTGATGGAATATGGAATAAAATTTGGAAAAACTGATTTTTCCATTCTCAAAATGTCTTTTTGGATAGTTATGTTCGGAAAAAAACTGAGATCCAATTATGTCCTTTTCCTAAAAGGAACCCTGAATTATACTGGCATCTAACATTTCCGAGTTATCGCCATCCACGTTTAGCCGATGTGCTTCTCCTACCTGGAACTCCAGCATGGATTTTCCTTTGTTGGACTCCAGCATGAAGCGGAACGCCCCGATCCCAGTGTTGGGATTATCGGCCTCTTCTCGGTTCCCCTGTGAACACACGGCAAAGGTCCAGAATGAATCTACGATGATCCAAACAAAATACAACAAAGACACAAAACATTCAAGAGGAAAACTTTAAAAAATAAAAATAAAAAATTCTCCTAGGTCAATTTCTCTAAGTCACTATTGAAAATGGGAAAAACAAGAGATCATATCAATTATATAAGACAGGTGTGAGTTGATCTTCAATAAGGAAATGGCTACAAGTAAAACTAGAAACTTTAAAACAGCAGAGCAGCAGGAATGAAAGAATATCTAAATTTGAAAGAGAGAAATTATCTTTTTGAAAATCATTTTTGGAATCAGCAGAAGATTTCTTTTATGTTGTTCACAATGTTTTGGAAATTGTAACATAACACTTCTGTCATACTGCCCGTTGAGATTTTAATTTGAAATATAAAGGGCATTATAAATAAATAGATTATTATTACTATTATTAGTTGGTTTCTTTTAAAAGAGATTATTGTTCCTGGAAAGTGGTATAAATGGAGTATCAACAAAGAACAAAAGGGTGGAATATCTGATCAATAATTCTATATTGGCTCCCTAGTTTTGCATTAAAATATGCAACATCTTTTATTTATTTGCAACATCAAGGCAGGAAATTAACTCCATATTTCACCATTTTTAAGGAATCCACACTGCGCTTAATCAGCTCTAGTTCCGAATCTAAAACAAACCGGTCAAACTTGTACCAGATTTTGATTCTACGCGGTGGATTCTTTGAAACAAGGTTTTTCAACCCTGGTCCTCAAAGCATCCTGCCTTGAAAGCTTTCAGCATCACTTCCTCCCCTGCTTCAGCACACATGATTTCAGTTGATGGCTGATTAACAGGGTTTTGCTGAATCGCAATGAGTTGGGGTGTGTGAAGCAGGGGAGCATCTAAAACATGCAGGCCAGCGTGTCTTGAGTATCATGTCTGGGAACCACTGCTTTAAAACACAGTAACAAAGCCGTTATTCTATTTGGGAACGAACAAGGGGAATATTTTCCAGGTTTTTTTCCCCCATTGAGAAAACATTAAATTGAGACAGGCATGGCGGCTGCAGTAGATCAGTCAGAACCTGGAGCGAATTATCCCACACAGGTTTCAGATTATGTCCTCCTTCTGCATCTCTCGGTGCAGAAAGGGAGGCTCTCCCAGGGCGGCACTCGCTCACAAACAGCCGCGGCCGAACCGTCGGCGCTACCAGCCGATCTCTCCGTTTTGAACTTACGTTGAAGGAGGCCAGCGCTTCATTCACGCTCTTCTCGATAAAGTCGTCTGTAATCCGGCGGGAAGGGTGCTCGTTAAAGACCGAGTTCATGAGGGCGATCTTGGCGGCGCTGCGCCTCGCCTCCGCCTTGGTTGGACAGAACTGTCAAACAGTGAAAGAAAACACGCGGAGTCAGGGCAATAATGAGAGCCAGAGAGACCGAGGCAGAGAAGAGCAGCATGGAGGAGGTTATCCAAGATGCAGCTCCTTCCCAGATGTCCCCAAGCAACAAAAAAAAAAAACATATATATACATATATATCTTTAAATCTTTTAATATCCGGGGAAACAAAGCGCAGATGTTGCACCTGGAAGCTCCCAAAGCAGCTGCCGCCCGGAAGGCTGACGTAGCAGACGTACGGCGGGCTGTTTGACGGGACCATTTCGTAAACGACCAGAGCTCCGTTCCTCAAGTCGGCCCCCCTGGTCAGCTTCATTTGCCAGAACTCCTGCAGAGCTTCCACCACGTTCACTGAAGGGACAAGGGAGGACGGGAGAGCTTCGTTAAAGCCACTCTGTCCTTGTTTCAACTAAGACACACACACACAAAACAGATGGGGGTGACCTCACGAAGGAAACTTCACATCCTCTCTGCTGAAGGGAAAAATTAGTTCGGCTCAGATTCAGATTTTTCGTGAACTCATACGAAATGTCTGTCTGGAGTTAGGAAAGAACAACCACCAAGGAGCGCAGTAAAATCTGAATTTGAGACTGTTACATGGCGCCTTGTAAAAGTACTTCTTTTCTCGTTTTCTCATGCCACGACCACAAACGTCAAGAGTATTTTAGTCGAGATTTCAAGGTGATACAGCAACACAAAGTAGAGCAGAAGTGTGAAAATGAAGGTAAGTAATGGTAGGGTAGGGGAACCATCATGCTGTGGGGACAGTTTTTGTTTAGCAGCAACAGAGACAGAAGTCAGAGTTGATGTGACGATGGAAGGAGCTAAAAAACACAAAAAACTGTCCTGAATGAAAACTTGAGTCGAAATGGTTTCAATCAAAGCTTTTACAGTAAAGACAGTATTGCAGGTACGACATGACAAAATGTTTTTTTAAAAATTCAGGAATGGGAATACTCTCTTAAGGATCTGTAGTTATAAAAGTTTGTGTCTGCAGAGAGACGTGAGCGCAGGATAATTAAAACTCTCAGCTCGGGGCCGCTCATGCAACATCAGTGCGTTTTTAGTTCTGCAGCTCAACAGAAATCTCAGCTTTCCCAGTCAGCAAACTACAAAGAAACCCATCGCTCCAGAAAAGTAAATTCCCAAGCTTGCAATCCAAATAATATTTTTTATACTCCCACTGAAGTAGGCTGTAAAACACCCAGCGTACGCTCTCATCTTGTTGTTAGTCGGCCGTAAAATAAAGTTTATGTGCGTTTTGAGATGTTTATAGACTCTCATCCATCCAACAACGCCTTCAGGGAGGAGTCTCCGAATCCTATTGCGGCATGTCCAAACCATGACACCGGGCTTCAAAGGAGGAAACTTCAGGAAAGAGATGGATTCCTGCGACAGATGGTGTAACGCCCCCCACTTCCCAACAGAAGAGGATCTGAACGTCACGGACCGAGTCTGGGATTACTGAACACGAAGGAAGGAACGACAGAAAGCTTAGACAGACACTTAAGGAGACTGTGCAAATACTTATTTATGAATGGATGGGTGTTTAAATCTCTTCTTAAGGAACTTAAACACTTCCACTTCTGGCTGCAGATGCTTCATTTCAATTTTATGACCTGTTACTCTTTTGGACTTTTATGCAGTTTATTAGCTTAATACATTGTCGTTCCTGTTTTTTATGATAGGACCGTCTTGATTGTTATTAACTGAAGTTTTTTTTTTGTTTGTTTGTTTTGTGCTGCTGTGTCTGTCTGTCTGTCTGTCTGTCTGTCTGTCTGTCTGTCTGTCTGTCTGGATGGATGGATGGATGGATGGATGGATCTTTAAGAGAAGGAAATAAAGTAAATAAAAATATGGAAATACATTTTTTTTTCACTGCACCTATCCAGTGCAGGGCTGAACAAATCAAATTACTTTCTGACTTTTCCAGGCTACGTAGCAACCCCGATTCTGTAAATCAAACAGGCTCCTATTTATTCAGTCAACATGATGTGACCACAAGCTAGTCGGTGATTTGTTTCTTATTAATGTCTCCAGCAGGTGAAGGTCAAACAAAGCGGAGCAGATGGTGATAAGATGAAGTCCTTTTGTCTGAGCTTTTCCTCAGGAATAAAAGCGGAAACAAACAGGAACTAAAGCGGGAGAGAGCCACAGCGCAACAGCTACTCTGGAATAGCAGAAACACCACAAGGCTAAATGTTATTAGTGCTTTTGTGTTTAAATCAAGCGCTAAAAGATTTTGAACTTGAGGAAGTGTCTTGTCTCCCAGCCAATCCTTTCACAACAGCCTCAATATAATGTTGAAGATGTTAAGAAGCCTAAGTGGGATAAAAGGGGGGGGACAGGTCTGTCAGTGGCGGCACACAGGGGCAATCTTTTGGGATTAAATCCTATTAGAGCAGAGTAGAAAGACTTAGAGTGGCTGCAAATGCCAACACTGATTCAGATTTAAGTCAAGCTTAAGTTTGAAAGAGATCTTAATCAATGTTATTCATGATTTCTGAAGGTTCTTGCCTTGACTTGCAAAAGAGTCCATGAACATTTTCAAAGCAGACAGCCAAGGAGACCCATCAACCTACCTTACTTCTTTTGTGCGGATTGGACACTAATTATCTACACTAAATTAGCACTATCTGCTGAGGAAGTAATTTCTTTAAGCAACAAACATTTTTCCCGTGCTCTATTGTTGTTTTTCAAGATTTTCCCCAGACAGCAGCTGTTGGTGCTGAAATCCAACTTTCTGTCTGCAAACTGTTTGGGTTCAGGAGCCTTTATGTCTGAGTGATTCATCACAGGCCGTATACTTACGCGACTTAAACAAGAAAGCACGTCTGGTTCTCCTAACGACCACCAGAAAACCTCAAAAACTACTAATCTAGACCGTTTCAAAAGAGCCCCAAAGAGTTAGTCTCCTTGGAAGCAAAACATCCATCCCTCCTAACTTCACGTCCAGTCGTTGCCTAATACTCCTCCATACTCAGCCAGCCAAAGGGAATGAGTTGGAGCTCTGGTTTTGGACATGTTTGCCGAACATCATCTGCATCTCATCCACATTACAATCGATCTGCTTGTGGTCTGATTTTTATTTTCCACTTCTCAGCCCAAATTGGCCCAAATCTGCACCAACCACAATCCACTAAAACCACTACTGGGTCTGAGCTGGCCCCAGTTATGGTGGGCTGCTGCCAGAATGAGGCAAACTTGTGGAAACAGTTGATTTTTCTACCTGGGGAATGTTATAACAAATGGATTACCGTTTACAGTAGGTCAGCTCTGGGAGTTAACTGGAAGATCACCATAAAACATGTTGGGGTTTATAACAGGAATGCCTGTTTTTTTCTTTGTGGTATTCTCGTTCTCCGAACAGATTCAAAACTAACACTCAGTAACACAGACGTGAACAGGCTTTTTCTCCTACATAACATTACCTCTGCCGTAGCCCTGCGTGTGTTTGGCGAAGCTGCGGACCACCGCCTCCACCGCCTCCTTCAGCACCGCCGGGTTCCCCGGGTTGCAGTGGCCGCCGGCCCCCGGCCCCAGCCCCGCTCCCACTCCTCCGTACAGGCTGTGGAGCTGCAGCGGCGGCGGAGGAGGAGGAGGCCCGGACGAAGCGGACAGCGAGGCCGGGGAGGGGAGTAGCGGCGCGACCGGGACCGTGACTCCGGGTCGGAGAGAGGAGGAGCGGAGGGTCCCCGTCGGTCCCGATCCGAAGCCAATCCCCGGCTGCAGCCTCTGAGGGCGGATACTGTCCGGGATAATGTTGGATTCCATTGTCCCCACGTAACGTCTACTAAAGTCCGGTTCGGGAGGAAGACGGTGCCGATGAAACCCACAGCTGGCACTGAAAATGTGGGACTCGGAGCGTTCAGGGACAAAGTTCGGCGGGGTTTCTCCAGTCTGCCCTGAAATTAGAAGTTAAAGGTCGCTGAATCGACCCAGAGCGCCGCTCCGCATCCTCACTCTCTGGATTAGGCTGCTGGAGTGTCACTCAACGGTGCGTTCATGGACCCCTCCGACTTTCTGCATTCCTCATTTAGATGACTGTAACTTTGTTCTGTTTTGTTCCATGTTAGAAACCAGACCTTTTTTCTTCATTCCCCAAACGTTTTCTTTTTTTTTTTTAAACGAGTATCAAAATTAAATTTCACTGCAAAAACACAAAATCTTACTGAGTTTTTTTGTTTGTTTGTTTTTTTTTGTCTAGTTTATAATGAAAATATCTTAGTACGCTTGAAATAAGACAAAACCAATTTACAAGTAATTTTTCAGCACAACACAGAAGGTTGTTTTGAGTCAATATCCACGAAAAATACTAGTCATAAGTGAAATAATCTACCATTAGAACAAGACATTTGGGAAATGCGATGTATGTCACATCTAATTATGTCTTGTTTCTAGCTGTAAGTGATTATTTCACTTTTAGCTAGTACTTTTTCAACAATACTAAGAAATTACTGAAATTACTAAAAATAAAACTACAAGTTAGTTTTATTTTATTTTCAGTGCACCAAGATATTTACACAAGAAACAAGACCAAAAATACTTGAGATTTACTTAAAATTTTGTGTTTTTTGCAGTGTGAACTCTGCTTCTAATTAATACAATTCAGTTTTGTTTAGGTCACAATAAATATCATCTAGAGACAAACAATTCCAGTTCATGTGCAGTTGTGCATTTCCATGACAGGTCTAGTTTTTTTGTTTTTTTGTTGTTTTTTTTAATTGCCATACTTGTTTCAGATCATAAAAAATTATTTAATATCAAATCAAGATAATCTAGAAAAATAATTATTTGACATCTGTTTTTAATCAGATTATTTTTTGTCTATCCCAGCACTCGACGAACAAACTTTGATCCAGTTCAGTCCATATCAATTCAATACTCCAATCATATAGTCACATTGAAATGCTAATTTCAAAACAGTGGAATTGGGGTAAACTATGGAAGCCCATTTCCGCCATGAAAGAAAAAATAAAAGACCAACAGGAAGTCATAATTTTGACTTTCAAAGTCATAATTGTGAGATTTAATGTCATAATTTCGAATTTCAAAGTCATAATTATGAGATTTAAAGTCATAATTTCGACTTTCGAAGTAATAATTTCGACTTTCAAAGTCATAATTATGACTTTGAATCTCATAATTATGACTTTGAAAGTCGACATTATGACTTCCTGTTGGTCTTTTATTTTTTCTTTCATGGCGGAAATGGGCTTCCATAGTAAACTGATCATTAATGCCAATTCATAAACAAATATGTGCTCCTAAATTCAGAATTACAACTTTGGAAATATGTTTCTCTCCAACCTTGACTTTAAAATCCAATATGGTCGCTGTAAATGTATAAGTATGCTGTGTTTTATTTACAACTGGAAGTCAGAGCAGACTATCACTCCTTTGATCTCCACATACAATAGGCAAGAAAGCAACAAAAGATTTTAATGTCAGGCTTGAGGAGAAACCTCTGCTTTTGTGAATGTCATTCTGATCCAACCGTATTTGGTAATTTCAATGTTTTCTGCGGCCCCTGAACGCAGCACCGGAGAGTCGGAGAAAAATCTCAGGCCAAGAAATCTGAGCCTCCCCTTGTTCTCCTCTGGCAGCAACTGTGAACAACCTACAGTGTGGCTTCGCGGCTCCGCAGCCCGAAGCATGTGATTAAACTTGGAAACAAAGCAACATAGTTTTACTTGCTAAAGGTAAAAAAAAAAAAAAAACAGATTTAATCTTCAAACCGATAAAATATCAAATCTGTCTGAAGCAACTGGAAGTAACTCAGCTAGTGGACCACCTACTTGAATAGGAAATGGGACCTCCACTTGTGCTTCCTATAAAAAAAGAAAAAAGAAAAAAAGATTACGACGTTCTGCATCTTGGGTAATTATTCACCCTCTCAGTGGTTTGGGGAGAGGCCCAGAAGAGGAACAAGAGAAGCAACTGATTAAATCTTCTCTAAGATGCTCCAAGATTAAATTAAAGATTTCAACTCATCTCTTTCCACCAAACATCTTATGTTTAAAATAAAGAAGCTATATCTCTGTTCTAACTCGTCCAGAGTTGTAATAGATGCTGTAGTGGTCTGTGTAACAGCAGATCTGGAAAGGCCTCTGACTGAAGTTACTCATAAAGGGGATATTCAGGGTTGTCCATAGTTGAACGTATTCAATGTATTTAATTGAGATTGTATGCGATAAATCCACAGAAAGTCGTGCGTGATTGTGAAAAGAAAAGAGTAGTTTTCAAAAAATATCCCGCAAATAAAATATCTTAAACATGGAGTGCAACCTCTTTAAATTCAGGCAAAATGAATTGTTCTCCGAAGTCAAAGTCCACCTGTGTGCAATTGAATCTCAGTGAAACACACATCACACCTTTCAGATCTTTATCAGAAAAAAATTAGTAAAATTATTATTTTTATTTATTTATTTATTTATTTTACAAAAAGTGAAATTAGTTAAGAGTAACGCAGATTTACTTCAGAAGAAAAACAAAGTGTTAGTCAATCTTACAACCTTATAAGAAATAAATCATCCTCCTGTCAACTATGGACAATTACTCACTAAACAATCTGTGGAAAACAGGACAAAGTTTCCATCACAAATGGATCCTAGTCCTTGTTTCTACAGCACTTATCTCAGTGTGATAAACCTTTATGCTTTTTCTGTCACATGTTTGCTATAGCGAGTCTCTCCAGGTCAAAGATAAGTCCACAGAGCTTTGACACAGGACAAACTCAAGGCCTGATTTTAACGTCTTGTCGTGATTACACCAATATCTCAGCTGATATAACAGCATCTTTTTCTTTCTTTCTTTTTTTTTCTGGTCTGACCACCTCTTTTCTGTTCACGCTTTAATCGGGTCAAGGCCGCCTCACATGCCTTGCATTACAAACTGAGGAGATCCTTCTGTCTCCAGAGCTCTTTAGGAGCTAATGTTTTCAAGAGACAAAAAAAAAACAGCCGAAGCCTTTTCCACTTCCAACAACACAGTCAGGCATGCAGGAGCGGTGGTGAGCTCCCCCCCTACCAAACCCCTGCAGACCCCATGAATAATATCAGGCTGAAAACATGCTCCTCATTCCCACATCTGGTTTCAATCAAAGCAGAAATCAGATTCTTGAAACTTCACCACATGTTTTCTTTTTTTTTCTTTTTTTTTTCCCCAACAGAAGAATAGGAGCTCGAGATGGTTGGGGTACTTAGGCAGCTTGTGCTGTATGTGGGCCTTTCTCACATAATTTAATCTGAACACGAGTTGATTTTCTTTTAATCTTGCAGTGCGAGTCGAGAACAGCCGACAGCAACTATGATTCAGATGTCGAAGTTTACATCGGAATCTGCGAGATTACTTTAACTGTAAATAATTTGGGGAAAGCAAGAGGAGGCTGTGGGTTTTGTAAACGTCTGGTAGGTTAATACGTAGTATTCGAGTTCAGTGGAAGCATTTATGGCAACGCTTTTCTGCGAGATCATCACGGGAAAATAATCAAAAGGAATCAGCCAAGACACAAAGATGAGGAGACTGGTTCATCGTTGCGTTCAATTTCCAGATGTCTGAAGGTGTCGTGATGATTTGTTTAAGTAACTCTAAACAAGTGTAGACAGCATGGGAATGTCCAGCTATTATGACATTCAGAAGGGAGGCGGCTCCTGTGTCCCAGAGATGAACATTTTTTGGTGTGAACTTTGAGAATCAACACCCGAATAAATCAGCATCCTGTAAAGATGCTGCCTTAAAGCTGTGTGTGTGATAGATGAGCTGTTTATTTAATTTACTGGTGACCCATATCTCAATTTCTTTACTGAAGCTATGAGTTAATGATACAAAAAAATGAAATCTTCTTCGTGCCAAAAGAAAAAAAGTCTGCAAGCCTAGGCAGTGGTTAAAGTGTAAAATGATCTGCAGCTGTTTACAACTGAATTAGGCTGCTATGACCATAAGCCACCACAAGGGGGCTCTCCATCACCATCTCTAAAGCTTTAAATACTAAAAAGAGTCATTTATCTTTGGAAGAAGGTAAACAAGAGATTTTATCAACATCAGCAAAGCAGTAAAGTGTGAGTTGTTGCATCCAATGATTCTGGGGGTCTGAAGAGGTTTTTATATTTAAAAAAAAACAAAAAAAAACAATTCCAACTGCTAGGCACAGTGGTGGAGGGTGGATGATTTGGGCTCGGTTATAAGCCAATGCAGAATTAGACATTAATCAGTTGACACTGATAAAACATTTCAGAGCACCATGTTGGTCAAGAACTGATCAACCGATCGATTTTATTCCTTATAAAAGTGACTATTAAGATAAGATTCAGAAGTTTGGGCTCTAATTTCTTATAAAAGTCACACAGGTTAGCATGTGGCTTAGCAGGTTTTATCCAGTTAATGTGAACAACCGAAGACCAGATAAGCCCAGATCTTGATCAACATGGAGGTGATGTGAGGGAACTTAAAATGGGTCATTCATGCTAGAAAACCTTCAAGCGTCTCTCAGCTGAAAGTGAGGAGTGGAGCGATCTTTCTTTAGACTGATGTCAAAGACTGGTAGATAAATTAAGTGTCTCACTAATGTGGCTGGGATGTGAGTTGGCCAAAATGTGGAAACCCCAAGTTTGTTGATATTTTTTGTTAAATAAGTAAAAAAAAAAAAGTTCTTGTTTTCTTTACTGCAGCTAAGTCCCTTTCTTTTCCAGAGAGGAAAGAAAAGAGGTTAGACATTATTACATGAATATTTTTGAATTAAAACTGAATATTTCATGGAGGTGTCCTAAATTTTTTTTGACATGACTATGGGAAGATTATTTTTTTCCTCGCAAAAAATAATTTTCAAAATGTTAAATGTACCAAAATGACTAGTTTATTCAGCTTTGGATTTGCATTTTCTCCACAATTAATTCATTTTTACCACATTAATATAAAAAAAATACACAAAAGAGCTTTTACCAGAATTAATTCAAAATTATTTTTTTAACTGAGCCAAGGGAACTTTACAGCCTGACAAAATCAGCACAGCATCACAGAAGCACAAAATAAAAACGAGATATTCTGCCACTTATCAGTGATGTCTCCAAATGTCCGAACGCCGACGTTCTCCCTGATGATTCTGCGTTGAATTTAATCTAATGCAAGATAAGACTCATGCAGAATGTTGGTCAGTCAGCGCAGGGACTGCTGGACCTCTGGAACACTCTGCAGGAAGAGTCAGAACTGTGAGTACTCGGTTTCCTCTTCATCCGTTTGTGTTATCCAATCAGCTTCACAGGACGAGGGAGACGCAGCAGCACGCCGCGCTATAAGAGGTATGAGAGTCCGGCACAGAGGCACCATCTGGTCCAAACACCAACAGCCAAAGAACAGGTGAGTCTCACTTATCCTCCTCTAACTTTTTGCTACTAGGACACAATCTTTTTACTTTTTTAAATTTTTACATGTTCAGTTGTTGCAGCAATGAGGATTTAAATTCCCCTCCCAGTCTCAAATATTTCTCTCAGAGCTGACATGGCGGTTTGTAAAGAAGGATATGTTTTCTCTTAAAGGAGCTGTGAATTGAAGCTACAATCCATTTTGTATTTATATATATATAAATTTTAGGATCACACCACCAAACCTCAAACATGATAACCACAAACCTCTGCAAAACTTTTGTTTACACGTTTGAGTAAGATGAGTCTCAAAATATTTCTCTTATAGCTGTGAGGTAGAAACCTGACGGACATTTCCAGGGAGGTTTTGTCAGTGACTCATCTGATTAAGCTACAGGAAGCTTTTCTCAACACAGGCTTGTCTAAAGATAAACAGTTACACGGTGTTGCTTTTAAAATTTAAACTTGGAGGTCTACAGAGAACTTACACAGCATTACAAATACAGCAGAAGATGGTTTCCTTATGCTATATGCAGACTCCCAAGACTTTACAGTTCGACATCAAATCTGACCAATTTATTTCCTTTCAGGTTAGCGAAGATTACTAAAATGATTTAAATGCCAGAGTAATTTGACGTTAGAAGTTGACAAACATGTCCTTAGCATTTGGTAAAAAAGGCTTTTAACCTGAAAAATAAACCCCTTCTCAGGTCTGCTGCCGCCAAATGTTCTATGCACTCGTTTGGTTTTCCAGAATAACTTGAAGGCATCATAAAGAGTGCATATAAACCTATATAAATTTGAAGAATCCAATTAAAAACTTATCCTGAAATTAAGCAAAAACAATTCTAGTTCGTACCGACTTAAAACAAGAACATTTTAATCTGATTTAATGTCAATGAGGAATTAAATGTTTTTGTGGTTTCACCCATAGGCGTGTGTAGTTATTTGTTGCCAAAACTGCACACATACTATTCTAAATCATGTTTTTTTCATTCTAGGTCTAATCAAGTCAGCAGCCATGAAACAGTTTCTGATTGCAGTCCTTCTTGCTCTTACTCTGACACACGGTAAGCTTTTCATATTCAGAAATACCTCGCAATCCACATTTATTGGCACTTCTGTTAAAGATGTGGTTAAATCAATGTCAAGAAATAATGAACTAAAGTAGTTCTGTAACATTAGTCTTTTCAAAAACCGAAATAAAATTTGTTTTGTTTTTAACAAAAATGTGTTTTGGGGGAGTGCGAGTAACTGGAGGATGATGCAAAATAAAGAGGGGACATTGATTAAAAAATAAATAAAAATCTTACTTACTGGCTCTCTTCTGCAGGAAGCTTTGCTGAAGATGGAGCCAATCGGGTGAGCCAGTACATCCAGAACATAAAGACTAAAATCAGTCACGACTTTCATGAGTTTGTGAACAAGCCAGAGCTGAAGGAACACGCAGAGTGAGTGAAAACAATCCGACATCACCTCTCAACTACTGAACATGTTGGATTTGCATTTAATCTGTTGAACATCATTAGTCCTTCCTGGACCAAAATGTAAGACGGGTGCAGATCTTCTTTGCCAGTGGTGCAAAGTAATCACTCTAATTTACCCTAGTGAGATTTCGCCATTCGTTGTGTGTCGTTGCGACAATTAAGCTCCAGCAAACCTCAAACCCGGTGTTCCGTTCATTTCTCAGGTCGTTCGTAGAGGACAAACAAGTAGAGCTCGAGCCCCTGGCCGTGAAGATCCAGGCTCAGCTGCAGGACATGGAGGAACAGCTCAAACCCCTGACTGAAAGCGTGAAGGAGAACGTGAACCCGTTAATCGCCAGTCTGCAGCAAAAGATGGAGTCCATCCTGCAGATGCTGGAGGAGCACGCCAACCCCAGCGGCAGGTGGACAGACCGGTCTTAAACCGCAACGCCACCTTTCTAGTCGTAGGTGTCGAATTGTATCAGACGCACGTTAGCTTCTCAGACGTATTTATTATCCTATTGACACATTTAAAACGATTAAAAAATATAAAACATTACTTCTATATCTGTATTTTGTGGATTCTATTAACCATTTCTCTGATCGCAAAACGGGGAAGACAAGAGAACATAGCAGATGGATTACTTTAGAACTTTTATTCAAGCAAGCAAAAGGTAAAGGTAACTTTCACAATAACAGGCTTCGGAAGCTCAAACGTTCAAACATTTAAAAGGGATAAAATAGCAGAAAGGAATGCTTCCACTTACATTTCTCGTACATTTCTCCTCTAAAATGTCTCAAACTGATTATTTTTTGTTTTTTTAGTTTTTTTTTCCTCTTTTTTTGCTTTTTTTTAGCTCGGAAAAGCAGACCTTGTATTACAGGACTGGCTGGAGACTTGTTTCCATCGTTTGCCTTTTTTTTTAACTTTGTATTTAACATCTTTTACTTTGTTTTGCTTATTTTTTAAACATTTTTTTTAAACCCTTCTTCTGTGCGTGAAGCTCATCTCAAGGCTGCCCTCTCCTGTGGAGGAGGGAGATTGCAGTTAGACACATTTGGTTTTTCCATAAAGCTTTCAGCAAAAGAACAACAACAACAAAAGATCTTAAATGCGTACCTTGGGCTCAAACACTTGGGACAACAGCTGAGTTAGTCACAGTCTTCTGAGCGGCCTCCTTGGCCTGGTGGGCCTGCAGCACAGCCACAGCCTCGTCCACCTGCACAGATATTTGTGTTTGACATCAACCCCAGCAGCACAATGCTGTTTTATAGAGTGATTTGTATGCAGCAACATACAAACGTAATTATAAACTTTTTCCATTTTTTTTATATTATTGTCCTTCATGTTGATACTTTACTAAACCACTGTGTTGGCGCTCTGGCTGGATGTTTAAACTAGTTGAGCTGCTTGGAAGATAAACTCTTCCCCAGTCTTTTGCCGCCTTTTACATGTTTTCTTCCAGGTTGTATTTAGACTTCAAGGAAACAGAAGTCAATAAAAACCATGCATCTTTTGTGTTGCTACGTCAAGTAAAATCTTAATAAAATCCATGAAAATTTGTGCTTTAAATAGGATGCTATTAAAAATTCTTAAAAGGAAATTCATACTTTTGCAACTCTGTCATATTTATGATCCTCCTCATGTTACAGCAGTGAAGTTCTGGGGCAACGTACTGAGACTTCGCAACTACAAGCTTGTTTGTATCAGAAAACCTAAGCGGTTACCTTGGAGCGGAGAGACTCTGGGGACTCCAGCATGTGAAGCAGCTCTGAGTTGTCAATCTCCAGCAGCATGCCAGTAATCTTGCCTGCCAGGCTGGGATGCATGTTCTGGATCAGTGGGAACAGACGCTCACCTACGAGAGAGACGGAGAGGATTTAAAATCAAAGGCCATTAGCCCCCGGTGACGCTCTGGGACTCGTTTGACACATAGAAACCACAGCATCCGCTCTGAATGCCGTCAGCAAAGCTCACCCAGCATCTGCTTCTGTTCCTGCGGCGGAGCGGCGGCCAGCATGGAGGCGGTCAGAGGCTCCTGTCCCTGAACGTGGACAGCAGGCTGAGTGGTGGGAGAGGCAGAGTCATTACAGGCACAGCTGTACTCTCCACTGTCGCTACAGAGACGGCAGCAGCCTTACCTGCTGCAGATTGACCTGTGACTGGGAGGTGATGTGCTGCTGAGGGTTGCGGACCCCTGCGGCGTACTTGTACTGAGGAACTCCGCGCACCGGAGCAGTTGTTGCCGTGGCTGCGGCGGGCGGTCGGGGAGCCACGGTCTGAGCGGCTGCAGGAGGAGCCAAACAGAGAGAGAAGAGAAAATCAGCAAGATACTGAACACGAACAGAACGCGTTACCAAACGGGTTTGTGCCGACTAGACTGACCGACACGCTGGGTGGACATCATGCGAGGGACCTGATTTGCGGGCCGCATGGTGCCGAAGGTCTGAGGGCGTGGAGCTGATGCACGCATGGCACCGGTCATGTTCTGAAAGTCTGAGAGACGCATCAATGATTAACGAGCCGTGAGACGGACAATCGGGGCCCAGGTAAGGTTTTTTCGAGAACGCTCACGTTGAGGTCGGACCCCCTGGGTCGTCCAGCGTGGGCTCGGCCGCAGCTGAGCCATCTGGCCCGCAGCTGGGTAGTAGGCAGCGCGGTTCTGGGCCTGAGGTATGGCAGCCATGAAGTAGCCGGAGGGCGGAGCTGGCTGGTAGGGGTTGATGACGGGATTTGGCACGGCGCGGACGCTGGCCATGCGCTGCATGTACTGGTTGGTCAGGTGGGCTTGGCGCTCCTCTTTCCTCTGAGCCAGAGCCACGTACAGCGGCTTGGTGGCCACGATGCGCCCGTTCATCTCTGTCACGGCTTTGGTCGCCTCCTCCGGGGACGAGAAGCAGACAAAACCGAAGCCTTTGCTGCGGCCGCCTTCCATCATGACCTGGTAGAGGAAGAATCAAACGTGAAACTCCAGAAGAGTTCGGCAGCTCATTTCAGTTTTGAGAAGATAAGGTTAAAGGTCGAACCTTGGCACTGGTGATAGTGCCGAACGGGGAGAACTCCTTCCGCAAGCGTTCATCATCAATCCCGTCATCAAGGTTCTTCACATACAAGTTGACACCCTGTCAATACGAACAAATACTTTGAAAACAAAAGCAGCTCAGCAATAATAAACAGCAGGTTAAATGTAAAATTCCTGTCTGCAGCACGTCTTTGTCCCCAATAACCCGAGGTGAAGGGAAGTGGGGCCCATGAGCTGCAGAGTTGCTGTTGCAGCCATTTTGGCCAGTGGACCCTACTGCAGAGGGAGCACTGAATTTGACAAAGCTGCAGTTTTTTTTTTCCCGCGAGCAGACGGCGTCTGATCCTGGAAGTATTTAAGCTCACCTGGTAGCGAGTCATACGGTCTTGTTTCATCTGCTCAAATTTGCGCTTCAGCTCCGTCTGTCGTTCCACCTTCTTCTGAGCGCGGCCGACATAGATGGGCTTCCCGTTCAAGTCCTTTCCGTTCATTTCATCCACTGCCTGAAATTAGAAACAATGTGACAAAAATGACATTTAAAAAAAAAGGGAAAAAAAGGGTTCAGCTGTGGATACTAAAAACTAGAGTCGTGTTTATCTCGAGTCAAACCTTCTGCGCGTCTTCGTGTCTTTCAAAGCTGACGAAACCGAAGCCTCTGGACTTTCCGCTGTCATCTGTCATGACCCGGGTACTCAGCGCATTTCCTGAGCAGCAAAACACAACAAGGTTGTCGACCAAAACTCCTATATCCTTAGTAGCGTCGTCGAGGAGCAGTTAGGAAATTGGACTGACCGTATTTACTGAAGAGCTCTCTCAATTTCTCATCGTCCATATCGTCACCAAAGTTTTTAATGTAAACATTAGTAAACTCTTTTGCCCGGGCGCCCAACTCAGCCTCGCGCTCCTTACGAGATTTGAAACGGCCAACGAACCTGTGGGGGGGAAAAAAAAGAAAAGGGGAAAAAAAAAAAAAAAACTTTTAGAAGAACTAACATCAATAATCTTGGTCTGTTGATGAAATCAAATCATATTTCCAACATGGTAGAATCGAGACAGTTGCCCATCCACCGCCTGCTTTTTGTAGTCGACAAGCTCCTGGCAGAATCCTGGCTGAATATTTACAGGTAGGACTGAAACCAAAGAACACTGTACCAGCTGTGAAGCATGGTAGTGGCAGCAGTATGCTGAGGATCCATGGTTCTGGTGTAAAGAAGAAACTGGTTGGAATAATGACATTATTCAAACCATATTTAAATTTTGCCTTAAAAATGAGCAATCCAAGAAGACAATAATTCAAACATGGATCAAAACTGCTCCAGGAATGGATTAAGGAGACTAAAATTAAGAGAAATAGGAACAAAATCAGTTTAGAGACTTGCAGAAATGCATGAACTAAGAACCACTTTCTCTGAATAATCTAGTGGCTAATTTTTGGGTTAACTAACAACTCAAAATTATTATTTTTCCTCAGAAACACATTATAGGTGTTAAACGTTTATAATAAAACTTTTGTATTTAATCTGTACCACTAAATAAGTGATATAATTAAAACAGGTAGACTAAAATTAATTCAGGCCTCTGCACATCAGCCCACTCAGGCAGCTAGTCAATCAAACGGACTGAGAAAACTGAAAAAGGCAGCAGACGGACAGCAAATTTTATAAATAAATTTATTCTATTTATAAAGTGCCATTTCCAGCATTACAAAACTAAAGCATGTATTATTTATGTACTGACGAACAAAAAGGCAGAGTATTCAGAATATTGAATATGATGATGCTGAACTGGGTGTAAACAGAAACAAGTCTCAGTTCTGTCAAAATAATATATTTTTGTTTTACCTTTCAGTGTTTTAAATACTAATTTTTTTTTTAATTATGTAATTGTTTTCTTTCTTTTTTTTATCCACAGATCTCAGGTCAATTTTGTTTTAAATGAACTTTATGAGTAAAGCTGATATGACTTGCTTTGAGAGTTTGTCGTGCTTCATTTGAAAACTTCTATACCTGAAATTATTTTTGGCTTTTAAACCCAAAAATGATCTAATAAACGTTTAGAACCTGGTTCAATAGTCAAACAGTTTGTCCACCACGATTAGTTTGAAAAAGCAGCAGAGACGGAGCAGAGTCTGTTCAGCTCCAGCCAATGACAGGAGCTGAACAGACTCCCAGTTCTCCCACCGAGTGCGAGTCACAGCCCAGGATTGTGCCAGAAGCTTTTTGACGTCTCCAGAAGTTCAGAGCCACTTAAAAACATCCACTTACACTTTTCTGTCATTGAGCAGCATGCCGTTCATTTTTTCAATGGCTCGTTCTGCAGCTTCCTGAGTCTCAAAATGCACAAAGCCGTAGAACTTTAGAGCCATTCTCATCACAAACCACCTGAGACGGAGACAGAGAGGACATGTGCTGCTTGAAGTCACACACACACACACACACACACACACATGCTGGAACAAACATGAACCGGTTAAAGCACACCTGGCAACATCGGTCATGGCCATCATGAGCACCAACCTTTTCTCTTTACACCGTTTTACCATATCGAAATAAAAAGCAACGTTCCGATGTGTTAGTGTCATGATTGAGTATCAACTTGAAATCCAGAAAACACTCACATAAAAACAGCTTAATGAGTGAGCATCACCAGCTGCAAATGTAGCATGCTACAACCAGAGAGACACTAAACAAAGAAAGCGACGCTTCACCTTGCAGGACAGGATGTTCCCGAAAGCAGAGAAGGTGTCATAAAGAGCCTTGTTGTCAATCGACTTGTCAAGATTCTTGATGAAGATGTTTCCCACGCCACTTTTTCTCAGAGACGGATCACGCTGCGACCACATGATGCGTACGGGCCGCCCTTTGATCACGTCGAAGTTCATGGTGTCCAGAGCGCGCTCAGCTGAAAGAGAACACAGATATTTTACTCATTTAACACTTAATATACACTATAGGAACTAGTCACAGGTGTAATGCTAAAATTCACAAAGGGAAGCGATTAAAGTGGTAGGGAATGTTTCTACTTCCCAACTAATCTGAAAAGCATCAAGTTTTTAACTTTTATCGTTTTAAAAGACTTAATGACAGAAAACAGGCTTAGCAGTAGGTGTTGCTGCAAGAGCTTAACTAAAACTGAGCAAATATTACAACACGAAAAAGAGGGAGCGGTAGTTTTAAAACTTCTCTGGTCAGACAGCCTTGCTCATCAGGCTGCATTCTGGAAATATTTGCTTACTTGTTTTATTTTACAGCAACAATCATATCACCGAGTTTATTTTGACTTACTTGAAACTTTATTTTCTTATCACAAAATATGACCTAGAGTTGTGATCCCTTACAATTAAGCCCACTGTGAATTCAAGGTTAGAACTCTGATTCTTGACTCGTACATCCACATTGCACTCCTCAGCTGAAACCATTTGCTAACATGTAGCATTAAAAATCAGAAATCCCCTTAAAGCAGACCAGCGGTATAAATCAAATAACTGCAAACAACGGGAGTGCTTAATGCAGAATGCTGATGAGACAAAATAGCCGACTCTCAAATAACATCGACATTCTTTGTTTTGCACAGTTCGACCAGTCCCAGCAGCATCGCATCACGTTACCGCCGACCTCCGGTCCGGCGTCCACAGCGCCCTCTAGCCCCTGGTCTTCAAGGCACACTGCCCCGCATGTATTAGATGTGTCCATGATTCAGCACACCTGATTTTAATTGGGGATTGATGTACAGACTTTTGCTGAACTGCAATCACCTGAATCTTGTGTGTTACAGCGGGGAAACATGAAAACAGGCAGGGTGTATGACTCACAGATAGCCTAGCTAAAAGCACGGCCAAAATCCGTCAATCCGTCAAACTGGACTGTTGTGGATTTCTCAATGAAACTCATGGTACAGTTCTTCAACCACAACATTTGGAAATTATTCTACTTTAAAAATATATAATATTTCAAACATTTATTCAATGTTTGTATGAAGAATAAATGAATGCCAAATTCATGTTTTACAAAATAGCAATGCAATTTTGTCCAATCAAACAGCAGTGGCATTATTAAGCCATTTATTCAGGGAGTTTTAAATGATTTAGGTCAATAAAAATGTTTACAAAACAAACTTTCTGATTTTGTTTTACCTTCATTTCACATAATGAAATGAACTGAGTAATCAAAAAAATAAATTTGTCATCATTGTGGACTCATAAGTGTTTTTCATATTTGCCTTTCTAAACAAATCATTTTATATTTTCTTGATCTGAATTTGCTTTTTAGTCCATTCCCAGCTACAAGAACGGGACAAAAATAAATAAATCAACTGTAGACATTTTGGACTCCCCATGCTCTCAACTGCATGTGGCCATAGACTTAAATTAAAAAATGTTAAAATGTAATGTGTCTCAATACCATTTATACCGAGTCATTCTTACATTACTTTGTCCCTGAAAGAGTTTATTATACACAATTGTTGTTAAAAAAAAAAAAAACTTAAGAGTCTTCTCATGATACATTACATGGAACCAATGTTCACAGCTCTGTGTAAAAACACACCCATGGGAGCAAAAGGGCAAAACAGGCCCACCCTCTTATCACCAGCATGCAGAAAATGCTTGCTAAAGAGCACATATCGAACCTCTGTGGAACAAATGGCTTGTTTTAGTGAAGTAGCAATGACATGTTTACCCTCTTTTCATACAGACAAAAGTCCATTCAACAACTTAAAACTGTTGGCAATCATTTTGTGGGGATTGGAAGGTAAATTTGTCAGCACTACAGTTGGGGTGCTGCCCGGACTGAACAGATAAAGAGCCCTTTTTGGCAGCCAGCAGGGCCCTTTTACTTTGCTGAGGTGGGCAGGGCAGGCAGGATGTGGCGCTGCTCTGCTACGCCAGTGGACCAGACCCCACCGCAGTCACATGTAGTTCACACAGCCTGGCCCCCTCTCTCTGACTGACAGGCTCTTTAAAGCACATGACTGCATTTATTAGACATTTTAACTGAATGGTTTAGTAATATCCGACTTACCGTCCGCCGGCTGTTGGAAGTTGACATAGGCGTATCCGAGGGAACGCCGGGTGATCATGTCCCTACAGACCCGAATCGAGAGGATGGCTCCGGCTGGGCTGAATTTCTCATACAGCATGGCCTCGGTCACATCTGGATGCAGGTCCCCGACATATAGGGAGGCCATGGGATAACTGGGAGCGCTGGGGTTCATCCTTATTTCTCTCCTCCTCGAGACTAGCGGTTATAAACGGACTACGCTTGAGTTTGTCAACGGGAAAGAAGACGGGGGGGGAAAAAAGTTGCTAACGGTCGGTATCGTCGGTAGGACCTTTGATGCCGAATTGTAAACGTTATACAACGGTTGACTTGTCAGTTGGGAGTCAAAACGTCTAATTCGAGTGTTTTAAAACGACACAACGTCGACTTCAGTTCGAGTTAAAAGACCCTTTAAAATTTGACAAACGAAAAAGAGGAGGGGAAAGCTAACGACTGGAAAAAAAAATCCGACACGTTGGGGTACGTTACCGTCAGTCCTCGACCGTCTTTACTCCCTCTTCACTGACTTGTTACAAAAAGAAAGAAAGAAAAAGATTTTTTATATTTTTTATGTTTTGAAATTTTTTTTGTTTTTTTTATTTTTTTTATAGAATGTGTGATGAGCGAGCTCAGAGCACACACGCACTCACACAGCACTGACAGCCGGGGTTGAAGGGAAGGAAGCAGAGGGGAGGTTGCTTGACTATATATCGATGTATGCGTCACACAAATGGACCAATCATACTGCAGTATCACTGAGGAGGAAAGGGGCGTTACCCAGGAGGGTAGGCACGATGATGATGATGGTGGAATCCTGAAAAACGTGTTTAAAAGGCGAATACTAACTTATTGTTATGCCAACACTGACCTGGTGTAAAGTGAAACTGAATAAATGATGCAGTTTCACTGAATGATCATTCAGTAGATTCCGTTCTTTGTGAATGGCATCTACTACATAATCTCCCAAATGTTTAAATGACTAAACTATCAATTTATGAAACTCTCATTCTAGTTCGTCATGTTTTTATAAACCAAGACCTAAAACTCTTAATTTCAAATTTGAATAAAAATTGAGTCAACATAAAAAATATCAGAGCACCTTGTAAAAGTATTTATTGTCCTAAACTGTACTAATTTTATTCTTGTACAGTAACAAATTTCGCTGTATAGCGAATAAATAGTGGAATAGGAGGAAAATGGTAGTGTGACAAGAATGTGCATTGAGCCTCCTTTATTCTAATACCCCAAAATAAAAATGTCATCAAATAATCCCTCAGAAGTCTATAAACAGACACTTAAATTTTAATCTCAAGATGCATACAATTCTGCGAGAAGCTTTTAGAAAATATTAGTGAACAAATAGCATCACGAAGACCAAAGAATGTAGCAGACAGGCCAAGGATAAAGATGCGGATAAGTTTAAAAGATAATTAGGTTATAAAACAATCTTACAAGCTTTGACAAACCAATGGAGAACTGGTGAAACTCAACAACACAGGTGTAATTTCTTGGTAGGTTTGCAGTTATGCAAAGATGTATTGTTACCCTTAAGCTAATCAAGCTTTTTACCTATTTGAAACATGCTTGTTTTTAGTTTAAATAAAGTAAATTGTAACATGCTACAAGGAATTGTTTTATTAAAACATATTTTATGAAGACACTTGAAAACAAATTTAACTTTTTTTTTTAACATGTGAACGGTGAATGTGCATTATTACATGCAAATTGCAACCTAAAACTAAAAGTAATTAAATAAAAATTTTGCTTGTATTCCCCAAAACTCCTTAGAAGGAATCAAAAGTGTTGGAGCTGAATCCTATAGCGTGACAGAAAATTTTAATTCTCTTTCCCTGCCTGCATTTTAGTCCTACTGACATGAGAATTCAATGCACAGATATTTTTAGACAGTATACGATTGTCTTTCCAGTGAATGCATGCAGTATTTTCTCTGGTCCTTCGACATCCACAGCAGTCATCAGCAGAGGGCAGCAATGTTGGTGAAAACCAACCATCTGTCAAACTGAAACTGCCTTCAGCATCACAGGCCTTAAATTGTGTCTTTACTTTGGCAGCGGAGAAGGAAGATGTCTGTCACTTATTGTGTTATCTCAGAAATGTCTAAAGCTGTGATTATAACTAAGCTTTGATCTGCTGAGAGTAGCATTGAGCTTTTGATATAGCAAACACTAAGCTGTCAGTTTGCCGTAAAACAGAGGATTCTGTGGAAAAGCACCTTGTGTTCATTGTCAAGCATAGTGGAGTAAGTGTAATGCTGTGGCTGTACTTTACCTCCAAATGCCCTGAGAATCTTGACAGACTACACAAAACATGCATGATTACTTGAAACTCATGAGCAACTTTTTCAAATCTAAATCTGGTGGACTCGTATCCATATGTAACCGACATTTAGATGCATTTCCTAAAGCATAACTATAAAATGTGTTGAACTGTGGCGGTTTTGGCACTAGGTTCAATTATACCATTAAGTCTGTTTAAAACAGTTAATTGCAGCAGGATTTGTTACCCACTGAATAAATGTACAATAAAAAAAATCATTTTTGCTGCTGAAGTAAAAGCAATTCATAAAGGCAGTTAGAAATTGTAAATGTAGCTGACAGAAATGTATATGTATATAATGTAGCTGATTCATAAATACAGAAAAAGCACCACAAGTCTCAGTTTGAATGCTTTAATTCCACTTACATGAAAGCGCATAACCAAATAATCCACTCATTGTGTAACTTGCAAATTCTGTATCCCATCTTCTTTTAAACCAAAATACTGGAATTAGAAGAAACTGGCACTACTTGTAACTACGAAATGGCTTTTAATGAAGCTTTCTACGACAATTTCTATGCTCACTTTTTACTCCACATCATGATTTACTCCCATAAAAAAAAGTAAATATGTTAAAACACCAGGTTAAAGCTAAATACTAAACTAAAACTGCCAGTTTTGAAACATGCCCAACCCCCCACACCACACTACTGAGAACCACATACATTCTCCAGGAGTCTAAGGGAATAAAATACAGAAAATTAAAATGGAAAAGAACACCTGAATAGAAAAAGAGTAGAAAGCCACATAAAAGCGCATGGCGAAAAGTATCCTCTGCACCACTGAAGAGTTAAAATATCAAAAGGTTACAGTATCGAGCCATTTTTAATCAAGTTGTCGTCATCTTCAGCTGTTAACTTTTATGTGGTATGCAAAACTGCAGGAAATCAAAGATTACACATTTCACTGTTGATAATAGGTCGCTTAACAAATGGACCAAAGTGTAAGTGGTCGTCCAAACAGAAAACACTTCCTGAAACATGTACCATCTATTAACACACTACACGGGACACCAACAGGGCGGGATGGATACAAGCACTACGGAGACGGAGCTTCACCTGTAATAGTGTACAATCACTGCTTACTGTCAGATGGAACATTTAGGGACCCTGCCCTCTGTTTACAGTGGTTTCAGAGAAAGTTTAGTGGACCAAAGTGTCACAAAGGTTGTTTAGTTCAAGTAAAAACAGAGAAATTGCCCAGAGAGACAGATTAGAGGTCGCCTTGTTTTCCTGCAACAGCAGCAGCTTGCTACACTGATAAATGTTACAGATCACTGGGGCAGTCCTAGAGGAGGGACCTAAAGTCGACAAAACAAAAATACACAGGTTGACGGAATAATAATAATGTTCAAAAGGAAATCAAGTCTATTCCATTCTTTTCTCTGTGGAGGTGCTCATAAAATAACCACACATTCACTCACGCGCGCGCACACATTCGATCACGCACACACACGCCCACACATTCACTTCAATGCATCTGCACACACATCCTGTACTTTTACACACGGTCAGTGGAGTGTAAACATACATCTCTGTGCATGTATGTGCACACACGCACACACACAACCAAGCACACAACTTAGGCTGGTGAGAGGTAAAAAAATGTGTTTTATTTTTCTCCCGTTGTCTCTCTGTAGTTCAGTTCTCGGCTGCCGGCTCCTGCTCAGTCTCCTTTCCTTCCTCCTCGCCCTCTCCCTGCGCGTCCGACATCCACAGCTGCAACGAGGCGCCGGAGGAATGCAGGGTTGAGCAGTTGATCAAAATCAGCTTTTACAGAGCAAACACACTAACCTTTGTCATATTGTGTGACTTTATAACCACAAGCTTCAATTTAATTGGGAACAGACCAACACAAAGTAGAACACAATTGCAAAGTTAAGAGAATGAGATACTGTTCAGCCCTTCTTACTCTGATATCCCAAAATAAACAACCCAAATCATGAACCACAACTCAGACTGGTCAGGTAGAAAGCAGTGGAGAAGTTTAAAGCAGTTATAATGCAACTTACCAAAACAAATGAGCACTGATCAATCCATCATGCAGTAATACTGCTCTCATAAAAACAAACAATGGAAAATCGTAGCAATCCCAATGATACTTTTAATTATAGGGCTTACCAGATGCAATCATGTAGAGTTTATTGCTAAAATAGCTCAATGTTCTTCTGGTGATTAAATAACAAAAATAGGTACAAACAAATTCTCCAGCCCTTTACCAAGAAAGACCTGGAAAGGATGGCACTAATCGGGTAAGCAGTTAAAAGGCGTACGGCATCTTTGGAGGAGCTGCAGAAAACAACTAATGTAGGAGAATCTGTCAACCACACAGCTAACGTTTGGAAGAGTTGCAAGATAAAAGCCATTGTTGAAGAAAACACTCTTTATGTCTGGCTTACACGGCACAAGCTATGTGGGCAACACAGCACATATGGAGCTCTGACCAAAAAAAACACCCAAACCGGCCTGCATGCAAAACATTGGCAGAAAACCTCCACAACACGTCTTCCTGGTAATCTAGGAAAAAAAACTCACTAGAACCGGGCACAATAATCTAACCAAGCAGAATGTTTCAGAGTACAGCATCGGTCATGGATGTATTAGAATGGCCCAGTCAAAGTTCTGATCTAATTCCAATTAAGAATTAATTGTTTCCAGTTTACAATTATACTCTACATTGTGTTGTCCCACCAAATAAAAAAAATACACAGAGGATTGTGTGTTTTAATGTAGCAAATGTTCAAGGGGTGTGAATACTTTTACATATAGGTCAACATGATGCAGTAACTCACTGTCAGATTGTCACGGAGCAGCTGCATGATCAAGGTGCTGTCTTTGTAGGAGTCGCTGTTGAGAGTGTCCAGCATGGCTATGGCTTCGTCAAACGCCTGCAGGAGACAGGAGGGGCATATTTAAAGTAATGGCTAAATGGGGAAACTATATAAAATACACAAGTCTCTAATAGGCCTGTCGCAATAAACGATAAATCAATTAATTGCACGATAAATTAAACCCATCGACCTCATTTTAATTATCGGCTTTATCGTCTCTTCCTGCCTTTTTTTCCCCCCCTTTCTGTTGATGACACCGAATGAAAAAAGACTCAACTCCGATACTCTCCACTGACCCTCCCTTCCTCATTTCCTTAGTGTAATGTCCAGCGTACACTACATGAGTTGTCGGCCCATTTTCAAAACCTGAGAGACCACACTTTAGCCGACAGAAATCCTAGGTATAACGGTTCGATCGGGTTCGATCGTGCCATGTGGAGTCCAGCCACATGGGCGCAAAATAAGGACTATAATTTTAAAATCAGGCATTAATCAATGCTTTACTAGAATTCACCTGTGATGCATGTCACTAGAGTCAGCGTAAAGTCCTGACTGAATGAAAATAATTATAGCCTATTTATGTCACGTTAATGAAGAACAGCTGAAAAGTTACCGGGTTTATCAACTGCGGTAGCAATTTGGCTCCAACTCCTCCCCTTGTCATTTCTATATTCTTTCTCGAAATGTTGAATAAATATTAATGTTTCCACATTTCTCCAATGTCCGGTAGTGCCGTGTCAGCAGTTTGGGATTCCCCTCATTATAAGCAGGAGGAGAATCTGCGCTTTCTGATTGGCTACCTGTCACATTCAACAGGCTGCCTAAAGCTCCCAGTCGGGAAAACCCCTGATTTAGATCAGAGCAGCCACCACAATCTAAATCACACTGCAGGATGATCGGTTACGAAATCACCAGCGACAATCTTAGATCGGTCAACGATCTAAGATTGTCGTAAGGAGAAAATGAGGGCAAAACATTGTGTAGTGTGAACTATTGCGTCAGGATGTGCCCGTCTTCTCTATTTAAATCTAGTGATTACTGAAGGGCACAAACAGACTTCATAATCTGCACTCGTTTGGTTGAATGAAGTATTTATTTCCACTTTGGCTTTATGTTGTTTAGTTTTTATTCAAGTACGTTTTTTGTTAATGGAGACTGAGAATCCATTTTGTTTATTTAGTTTATTAGTTCCAGTGTTGTGTTCTTTTGAAAATAAAGTGCATCTGTCTATGGCAGGAAATCGCTTGCATTATTAGTCATTTTCATTAAATCAGTGTCAGAAGGTCTTGAAACAATATTATTGTTTATCGCAATAATTTTTTTAGACAATCGCTCAGCAAAATTTGTTATCGTGACAGGCCTAGTTTCAAATTTTTCAAGACTCCTGGTAGGAGGATTTAAAGTCAACATGCGTAAAACAGAAGACAAACTTTGAGATTTTAGTTTATTGTTCACTCTTCAGACTTTCACATTAAAAGTGAATTCAGTTTGTTGTGATGCTAGTTCATGTTTTCTATTCTTGTTTCAGGATATTTTATGATCAATGGTCCTATCAAAACTACAAAGCTGGAATCACAGAACCTTTATTCAGTTTCAGCATGTTGTCCACTTCATACTTCCACTTAAGTTTACAGTTTTAATAACTAGATATTTGAGTAAAGTTAGTAGGTTGGTTTTATCATGAAACATGATATTTTAGATTCTGCAGCGTCCTAAATGGCTTCTGCACCAACTTATATCAGTTCTATGCTTGATCACCTGTAAATTATTATAGACTAAAGGTACAGATTCTTTAAAGCATGGTTTATGATCCATGTTGCCTTTGATAGGTTTGTGAAAATTAAAAAAAAGGAGAAATAATGATTTCTTAGGCATCTAAACCACCAGACCCTATTTAAGAGGAGTGGTGATCAAAATCAGTCACTAAGGGCCACCGTCCGGTGTGTTTTAGACATGTTCTCTGGCTCAGCACACCTGAACCGAATGAATGGGTCAATAGGTCCTTCCTGCAGAACCTGATCTCATGTTGAGGAGGTAACGTGGTAACTCTAATCAACCTTGCAGGATTAGGGAAACAACCACAGCAAGCTTATGAAGAAAAATAGCAAAAAAGCAGGAATGTTTTCAGTTTGTAATCTTTAAATAGATTTAAAAATATTGGAAATTTAAACCTTCATTAGTCAATGTTTGAAATTCCAGTTCCAAATTAAACATGGAGGTACAGTTCCATCAAGCTTGGCTTAAAGAAAATTGTCTTCCTTACATTCACTTCCTCTCACTTTAGAAGAAAATGAAGCAAAAGCTCTGTAGCTCCACATCCAGCAAAATTTACTCATTCCTTTTCTTTGCTTGCAATACATTAAAGTAGCTGCAAGTCCATTGCATCAACATCTTTCCAAACAAATGCTTTAAGTGTGAGTCATGTAAGCAGCAGTTCTCAACATTAGCTTTTAAAAACCCAAAGGTTAAGTTGGTTAAATGAAACTAAAACAGGACTGTGGTTGGAGAGGGGATTCCTACCGACTTGGCCAGTTGGCAGGCCTTATCAGGCGAGTTGACGATCTCGTAGTAGAAAACAGAAAAGTTGAGCGCGAGGCCCAGACGGATAGGATGTGTGGGAGGCATTTCTTTGATGCTGATATCCAATGCCTTCTGGTAGGCCTCTTGTGAGTTGTTGATGATGGCTTCATGAAAGAAGATGATTAATCAGGTGAGGATACACATGTTCAAAGGGAGTAAAACATATAAAAGCATATAAAACATCTGGATACCAATATGCATCAGCAAAATTTACATCCATTTAATGATATTAAGTCCAGACACAGCTGTCTAAATTCATTGTAAAAGAAGCTTTCTTAAGAAAAGCCTCATATCCTTCAAACTGATGTATTTTCCCCTGTTATTTGTTTGGGGTTAAGCATTTGTGAATACATAGACTTATTAATTCACTATTGTTTTGCTTTACTACCTGCAACTTATTTTAAAACAGAGGTTTTAAACTCTAGTTCTTGGGTACTGGAGTCCTGCACCTTTTATATGAGTTTCTGGTGCAGCACATTTAAATAAAAATCATCAGCAGGACTGAAGGCTTGAATGAAGGCTGAGATTGATTTACGGATGCTGGACCTTGGGTGCTTCTAGATATTCCAGATTGGAGTTTGAGACCTCAAAACTACCCGACACGTCTTGGCTCTTCTGTTATGATAAAAGAGTACTGATAAAATTCTGAAATACAAAGCCTCATTTTAATTTGTAAGTGGAGGAGTTTTCCGCCAAACTGGCACTACAGGTTTCCACTGCCTAGTATTGGCTGGGAATGTTGATCTGTTTCCATCAGCACCAAACTGATGCCAGGAGAAAGAACTGGAGGTGAGCTCAGGAAAACCAACAGCCAATCAAAATATGAGTTAAAAATGGGCAAGTTAATGACACTGGGGCATCTATTTTATAGAAGATTTATATGATTTGTGTTGGTATTTTTCATCTTTGCACTGCAGCTCTCTGGATACCTTTAGATGCCCTGGAACTGGTTAAGAACTGGCTTAGTTTAGTGGGGAGAAAAGAAAAAAGGCCAGAAACCCCCCCACCCCCCAATGATTAACAACAGGGTTGGAGAAATACAGATCAATGACTGAACAGGGCTTACACCCAACCAAAAGTGATTGTTTTAGATTTACAGAGGTAATAATAATCCATTCCCTTCACACTTTATGGATGATTTACATAGAAGTTGCTTTCTGAAACGAACACGGTTCACATTGCGATAGAAAATTAGGAATAAATCCTGGCGATTAAAAGCAGCCAACAGCATGGTGCCGCTCTCTTTGCAGCAGCCCATCCCTGCTCTACAGCTGACAGATGTAGATCAAGGACAAAGAGGATGTCAGTATTCTGCCCACAAACACCTGAAACACGCCAAGTCTTCACGATATGGAGGATTTACAGGATCTCCGATCAGAACACATTCATCCCATCAAGCTGATAAATGAGCTACAGACCATTACACAGAAACACACTGCAGATCTAGGTTTTAGCACAAGGATAAATATAAAGCAATGTATGAAGTTGCGTTTTGCTTACTTTCCTTGTCTTCTCCAGTTGCCACCTCAGCCAGGTATCGGTAGTAATCTCCCTTCATCTTTAGGTAGAAGACTTTGCTGTCAGCGGGCGTAGCTTTGGGGATGAGATGTTTGTCGAGTAAATCCTGCAGGATAAAGGGTACAATTTTAAATGCATTTATATAGTAAACCCTAAAATAAAAAATTTTGAAAATATGAATTAAATAAAGCACCATCACCTTTTCACTGCTTCTTAAAAGCAGATGAGCAATATTAAAAACACACTGGCAAAAAGAGCCTTTTGAGTCATGTGACTCACACAGGTAGGCACAACTTTCCAGTGAAATTAGCATTTTTATAAAATAGAACAATGAAATTAGTCACATGTTCAGCTCCCCTTGAGACGATAGTTAGTAGAACCGCCTGCAGCTGCAAGTCTTTTGGGACATGACGCCACCAGCTTTGCAAGTTTAGAGATTAAAAGCCTATTTTTCCATAATAGCTTAAGCTCAAATTATCCTTGCCATGTTCAAGTATTGTTGCATATGAATCAAATTTTCCTTTAACATCCTGAACGTCCCATGACCTTTATGATCTTGGTCACTAAGATCTATATCAGTTGACACTCTAAGTGGGCGATAATATAATTGGAAAGATGAGCTTTAATGCATGGCAACAAAAACAAGCAGCCCGTCACGATTACTCTTTCCATTCTCCAGAAGATTTTCTTCCAGGATTAAATAGTATTTAGCTTCATTCATCCCCATGAACTCTTACCCATGATGCTGCCACCATAGCAGACGAGGTTTAGTTCATTTTATCAGAGCCCCTTCATTCACATGCTTGCTGTGTTCTCTTGTGGCAAACCTCTCTTTTCCTCAAAGGACATTGAATTTATTTAGAGGACTGATCGTTAAAAGAGCTTAAGAATGCAAGTGAAGGTTTTCAGATCAAATGTTAAAATCAGTCCTTTACCTTCCACATCACAAGTATGAAATACTTTGTATTCAAGTATCAAAAAAATACAGTAATTTGCAGTTATGGCTTGGGGAAATTTGAACGAAGTTAAACATGATTGTTACAATGCAACGTAAATGTACACATAGCATCTACATAAAGACTCCATCAAAAATAAAATATTCGATAAAAACAGAAGACATTTATAGCATAAACCCTATTACAATATCCTGGCCGGAATTAAAAATCAGCTGGTCTCCAAAGAAACACTGACCAAAGGAGCATAAAGTATATTCCCGACAGGTTTAGAAGCAAGTATTTAATTTTAAATACTTGCTTTTAAAAGCATGTATTTACTGTAATACTTGCTTGTAAAGCCTTGTGAAGCCCTTCTTGGGATAAAACTGCCATGTGAATGACATGCTGGACTTCTCCCTTTATTCTACACTCCTAAATCACCATGTTTAAGTACCACATGCAGCCAGTAGGTGTCACCGCAGCATCCAATGAGGAGCCCCTTCCTGCTACTGCTCTACATGTTAATTGTTGCCATGGCACAAAATAATCTTAAAACGACTGAGTAAGCATAAAAGAAAATTTGTAGCGCTGAGATAATCCTGGTTGCTTCAAGTCTTTGAAAACCTGATAAGTAATATACCAAGTAATCCCAGTGATCTATTCATCTTCAAATTGCATACAAACAAATCTCTGAATCACCAACTTTCCAATAGTTTAATCAGAAACCTGCTTATTTGTTCTTTCCACCACCTGCTTTAACCTTTCCTTACCAAAACTTCCTTGCAGATGTCGTTCAGTTCCTTCTCGATTTTCTCCCTGTACTCCTTTGCCAGTGCAGTCTTGGTGCTGTCTGACTTCTGCTCCATGCTGGAGACCACCCTCCATGAGGACCTCCTGGCTCCCACCACGTTCTTGTAGGCCACCGACAGCAGGTTGCGCTCCTCGTTGTTGAGCTCCGAGCCCTCCTCAGTGACGGCCTTCATGGCTGCGGCCATGTCGTCGTAGCGCTCGGCCTGCTCGGCCAGCTTGGCCTTCTGTACCTGCTCTCCCTTGTCTGCCATGGCTTCTGTGCAGGCAGCGCGAGGAAGGAAGGACAGAGGAGAGGAAGTCGGGGACAAACAGGAACCACAGGTGAGTGCTGGATCTGATGCATGAACTAACTTTTACATTTAACTACAATAACGTAAACAAATTTTCTTTGTGTAACAAATTATTCATTACCAAAACACTCAAATGATTTAGAAATCTGTCACTTCATGCACAACAGCTAAATTTCTCCACACTGACAGACAGTGAAGGATATTTCTATTCCATCCTTAAGTTAGTTGATATCGGCTCCAATCCCTTCGGTGTTTCACTCTTTGTGAGTAAATCTGCACAGCAGCTTCTCACTTCATTACTGTTATTATTCACACTGAATCACCTGCTTTGTCTTCTCACAGATTGATTTACACAAAGAAGCAGAGAAGCAAGAAGCTGTTTAAAATAGGAAAGTACATTTCTTCATTAAAATAGAGGTAAATTCTGGCTGCTGCTGCTGGTGGTCAATTTTCGGCATCAACCAAGCAGTTTTTTGTCACATTATACTTCAATTTCTGAGCGTAGAAAAAAGGACGTCAATTTGTACATACACATTTTCCCTTAGCTGTTAGCCTCTGTCTGTAGTGGAATGTACAGGGTTTGAAGATATTGGCATCTCCAAACATTTAGTAGCCTTCTTTCAGCCAGCTGATTTGCAGTGCTCAGCAACCAGCAGGGAAGGAGCAATGCTTCTTTAATCTATGTACCGTACTGCCACAGAATACCCTGATCATCCAAGTGTTTGCTTTGGCATCTCGGTATACAAACTTTAAACTGCAGGAGTGATGTGACGGAAAATCTTAGCGGTTGCCATCTAAAATAGCATGCCTAAAGCCTGCAAACCACCAACACACGCAGACTGCTGTTCAAAGTCAGTAATGCTAACCAAGCTACTCGGCAATATAAGAATAATGACTGCTTTCCTCTTGAATCAAGAAAACCTTGTTTTTACACAAGGCTTCACATCAACAAATATAAATACCTATAGGACTCTCTTAGCAGTAAGATCACAAATAACTTTTTTTTTCTTTTACAAAGCAAGTAAAAGCTTTGAAAAAGTAAAAATTGGTCTGAAATCTATTTGGCAGATTTGTTTCTGTCTGATCAGTTATTACAGATAAACAACATGGCAGAGAGAACACTTTCGTCTGAATGTATTAGAAAAGTAGCCGGCATATTGTACCAGTGACGATTTAGCTATCCAATATGTGACCAATCGACTTCTTTAGCAAAATTCAATATGAAAAGCATATAGCCCACACCAGTTTATTAACTAGCAACACAAGAATGGAGTGTATGAGTCTCCACAGGGGCTTAGATGGAAGACAAAAAAATTCAATCCATCACTGGACAAGAACAACAAATGCAGTAACCCAAACGCCATGCAAGTCCTACTGCCCTGGCAACATGGTAACTGACTTATTGCTCTGGGACTTTTATTTTTTTAACATGTCGCGAGCACTTATGTGGATGACCAGGATGTTTCATTCAATAAAATTCAGATTCCCTGTGTTACATAAGAGGCTTTAAAGCTATGGGTCATCCCAGCTTTATAAAAAGATGAAATCAAACGATCATTAATGGGGAGAATTCCCAGCACACACCTGCGCCCTTCTGAGGAATGTCGCCCACCCAGTTTTACCTCACTCTTTCTCTCTCTCTCTGTCTCTCTCTCTCTCAAACACACACACACACACACACACCTGCCCACTGAGGTCAAACCATGTCCGGCTATATAAGTGACGCTTTTCATAAATGAATACAAGTTATATTTTCAGTGCCTAACGATGCCTCGCACAGAGAAAATACGAATAGTTTCACTGAACGAGTTTAACGGTGAGATGATTAAAGGAGCCTAGCTTACTTCAGTTCACAGTGAACGCCCTTTTTCGCCTTCCGGAAAACAACGGAGCCGTTGGCTTTACTCCCATTAATCGTCCGGTTTTAAGTCGCTTCATTCACAAATACGGATTCGACACACCCACAAGCTACCCTCTTAAAAAAAATGCCGAATACAAGAATAGACGCGTTAACGAGCAGCAGATTCGCGCTGCTCATTCAGCAGACGCCGAACAAACAATGACTGGGCAGCGGAGCATCAATGACTTCCACCTACACCCCAGACAAAAACGGCGACCAACGTGGGGCCCACAGCGACTCCATGACGTGCAGAGGGAATTCAACGATGTCTCGATAAACGTACATCGGTTAGTAAAAACGAAAAATAGATGTAGGACTGACCTGTGAATGTCTTTAAACGGTGTCGCTCCTGATGCCACGGCCGCACAGCTGATGTTCTCTCCCGCTCATCCACGGGGTTTCCCTCCAATCAAACGCACAGCAGCAGGGTCGCGCCGGGACGGATGACGTCAGGCCCATGTTGCTAGGTAACCAAATTTACAGGCAAAATTTTTTACCGCCTTTTGACCAATCGGAAATCTTTTTAGCTGAACTTCCTCTTCTTTTTGTCTAAATCTAAAAGAATATTGAAGGGAGATATTACACGCCCATATCTGTACAATACATTTAACTAACTAATAAATATTTTACAAAATTTTCATATCCTCCTTTCAATCTTTGTTAGCAAATAATTCCTGTTTTTTTTCCTTTCTCACTCAGCAATTAAAAAAAAACCTGTTTATATATATTTATGAAGACATAACAGGATGAAAGAGACTTTGTGACAGAACCATACTACTAATAATAATAAATAAAAACTGAATAAAAATTTGAAAATGTTTTAGTTTACACAATAATTACAGTGTAGTAAATGTAAAAAGTATTATGATACTTAACATAATGATGTCATATTCTGAGTGTAAATGTAAAATTACATTAGAATAAATTAAATTCTGACTAATTTTCTCTTGCTAGAACTAAAGATTTAGATACATTTAAAGCAAAGAGATAGAACAGAGGACAAAAACTCCAGAGAATGTTAAATGTTTTATCATATTTAAAAATGTACTATTTGTAAAAACTGAAGCCAACCAGAAAAGGATCATGAAAGCTTGACCTCCCTATTATTACAGTCTATATTTATTCAGAAGCTGCTTGGAAAAGGCAGTGTTGATTAGAAATGATGGGACAAAATTTAAGAAACACAAAATGTAACCTAAAATACTTTTTGCTCTCCCTATGCATAGAGAGAGGGCCATGGAGAACTATTTCCCCTCTGACATGCCTCTTTTACGTCCTTGGGGTAATGTTTACAACACCCATGTTCTCTTTGTGCTTAATGGCTCTCAATGAGCCATTAAGGTTTGTTGAACTCACAAAGTCCTAAAAATGGTTTTCTGACACTTTCCAGACTGGTTTCTTTCATGTTCTCGAATTTCTACAGAATGGGGCTGCTTGCTTTTTGAGATCTTTTAACCTACTTCTTGTTGTCAGACAAGTTCATTAAATGATTTATTGATTCTTTGTGTTAACCAGCAAAGAGTATGGCTACCAAAACTAAACTGTAAAATATCTGTGTTAATCACAGTTAACTTATAACTGTTGACACAACATTTGCAAAGTGGGTCAAGAAAGACAAAAGAACAATTTCAGAAAAAGATACAAGACAGAAATGCATAGAAAAAATACTCTATTTGATCATGTTCCTCTATGTTCTGCTTTACAATCAAACTTCTACATTCCATTTAAAAGCTTAGAAAGTTAAATCCTATAGTATGTGTGATAATGGTTTTCCCCTTTTAGCCCTATGGGACTCTACTGTTCCTGTTCATCCAGTTCTACTAGTCATGTCTGGGTTTTGAGGGGTAACATAGGTGTAATCACAGACACAGATCTTCTCTGTGAGTGTAATAAAATAGTGAGGAAGTCTCAGAGTCATCAACGGGGCCCCTGACTGGAGCAATGACTGATTTAGCTTCAAGAAGTAAGACTCAACAGTGCAATAATGATTTGTACTTTGGTTTTCCAAAGGGCGTGTCCTGGATTTTGAGGTTTGCTGAGGCAGGCAAGAAGTAGCTGGAAAATGACTAATGCTCCTCTGACATTGAAACAAGGTCATTCAAAAACAACACACAGAGGAATAATGTTGCCAATATAGAGCAGAATGTCTCTACAGATTGAGTTGCTTTTCTCAAAAAATTAGCCAGTCCAAATCAAAGCACATTAGCAGATTTTTTTGGTTTCATTACAAGCACAGCTCAGACAGAGACCACTGGCTGAAAATAGGTGCTCTATAGCCAGGGAGAATTGCTTCACCTAATTATACCAGCTATTTTAATTTTTTTTACCCACATCGCTCTCCCTCCAAGCCCCCCTGACTCCATCCTGCTTGAACACAAACTACCCTCAGTCAGTTTTTTCTCCATGTTTGTATGAATGACCAGGTGTGGCATTCTTTCATTCACAAGTCTATAGACAGGAAGGAAGGAAATGAATTACCGGTATGCTTGAAGCAATGCAGGCAGTGATTCACAGAGTCGAGTCACTCAAACACTTAAAGCAACAGGCAGCGTGGCTTCCACCCTGTTGATTTGTTTCCTACTGAGTCATCAGAAGGAAGAAGTTTTGAAGCCAAATAATTATTTACAATCCATTGAAACGATAGCTTCCCCTTGATCCCATTCACATTTTATCACTGCAGAGTTAAAATAAAACATTTTTTTAAACAAAAGAAATCTGAAAAGTTTATGGACGTGTTTTAAGAACCCTCCATTTAAAAGATTGTAGAACCACAGTCTGAGTTTGTTTCCTCTAACAACTTTGCACATAGAAACTGATTGTTTTGTTGTTGTTGTTTGGTTCTTATGTTCAAAATACCTCAAGATCTGCCAGATTGGAGGTAGAGGGTCTGAGACCATCAATCTTCAAGTCTTGCCACCTATTCTAAATTGGATTAAGGTCTGGACTTTGACTGGGCCATTCTATCAAAATCATTTAATTGTATCTGTGGCTGCATGTTATTTTTTATTTTTTTGTCCTGGTTGAAGGTGAATCAGGATCAGTTGTGGCTTCTAACAGACTTTATTGAAGTTTGCCTTGCTCTATCTTCCCATCATCTCTGATCACATGATGACAAGACCATGTTTCACTATAGTATACTTATGGTGATTTGCAATGACAGATTTATTTTGCAGAGGGATTTGAAAGCAGTTAAAAGAGTTCAATTTTGTTCACATTTGACTAGAAAACTAGAAAGCTGGCAAAAACTAGTTGTTGGCAGCAGGTTGTAAAAAGCTCTGGCAGAGTGGAGCTTTTATTAACAGATTGCTGGTCATGCCAGGCATTCCAGGCTCTTCTAGTCGGCAGCACGCATGTTATTATAATTAAAGACGGGGAGAAATACACCACATCTTGTACCAATCACCTTCTCCTGCTGCCGTTTCCTCATCCACTACCTTGTCTTTTCTCTAGAACCGCATCTCAAATGTCTACTGTGCCCCCTGCATTAGCCATTAGCCCGTTTAACAGATTACATTCTGCCCCATTACAGTCAATTATTGTCCAATGTCAAGTGCTTAAGTGTTTTGAGACAAAATTTAAACCTTTAATTAGCTGGCCTGATTGATTTGGTGTCACACTGACAGGCGATGAAAAACCTAATGTACAGATTTTAAAATGTCACAGCCTGTTGGAGGGACGTTATTGGGTCCAAGTCAGCTGTCGGTTGTGGCAACTTTTTGCATTTTTCTCTGTCAGTCAAGATCATGAATGCAGTGCTGGTCATTCTTCCCTGATGAATCTAATAATTAACAAGCAAGGACAAAGATTGTTTGACCTTTTTGCAGCAAGGCAACCGTGCTGCCGACTGAGTCAATGATTCAAGATAGAAGCTTGATGGAAGCAAAATGTGTTTGCTAATGGCCATTTAGGCAATACTAAAGGCAGAATAAGTATGCATTTGCATATTATGTTTCCTTGTGTTGGTTGGAGAAACATCCACAGTAATAAGAACTGTATAAATAAATCATTAACAGGCAATTGAGATGATATTTCTGCCAGTGATGAACAAATGCAAACTTTTGACCAGAGCTGTAATAATAATAATAAAAAACAAGCAAACAGCAGATATATAACAAAGTGAGTTTTAATAAAATGGTATGATACATTATTGGAGCATACATTCATTTTACAGGCACATTAATCTTGCCGGCAGTCTCCAATATAATTTCACTTCCTAACAATCTGTGTAGCAGCTTGGGCAGCTGGCAAAGTTTCACATTTTACAACCAAACATGAAATTCTGATTAGCTGAATGAAAGACTGCAGTACAGCAGGGCACACAGAGCTGTTGGAGGAATTACAGTGTGCAGGCCTCCGTTCGAGTAAAACACTCCCAAGTACAATTAAAATAAACTAGGTCACTTTTGACAGCAGCAAAGACAAACATCTGAATTTTCCACCCGAGCCAAATCCATTTTGCTTTGTTGGGATAGTCACTTTATCTCATCTGGGACGCAACGGACAACGATTTATTGATCCTTAAAAGAGACACATGTACAAAACATGAAGGCAGTGAGTCTGGGCTCATTGATCGTACAGGTCTACATCGGCCCTGAAGTCAAAACCACGGTTGGATTTAGTCGCGCGTGCGTTTAAACGCGAGCACACGCGGGTAGCAGTTGACTGCATGAGGCTTTCATGTTGGGTACATTAAATCATTCTTTGCTGTCATGTTCAGAGCTGGATCAGCGCCTTCAGTGTGGTTTATCCAAGTTGCTTATGCTTCCACGCCCTCCAACTCCGGGGGCAGAGGTGATTTGGGGTGCTTGCTCTCGAAGTGCTGCTTGAAGGTTTTTGGGTCGGGCATCTGGGACTGAGGGAAGACGATCAAAAATGAAGCTCATATTAACACCTTGCTTTACACCTGGGTTATAGCAGGTAAAAAGTACATATTTTAGGTGCTTTTCTTGCATCCAAGACCATTAATGGTCTTAGAACAATGGATGTATGAGGACCCTCAGGTATTCTGGAAAGGATCTTCAGTTAAGATCTGAAACGAGAGCTACAATTGATGCTTTGTTACGTCTTGGAACAAACAGTCCTAAAGATTTAAGGGCAGCTTAGAGTGTTGATGTTCCTAAAACAAACTCACAACTTGGTCGATGTCTTTTTCACAAGCTATAAAGTCACCAGCAACTTTCTACAAGTGCAACATCACGTAATGAGATGAAGAAAATTATAACATAAATCATCCAATTAGGAAAATTAGCATAATAAAAGCTAAAATATTCTGCTGAACTGAAACAGAAAGCCTGAGAATAGAGACAGTAATCGAACGATCAGCAGTCAGTTCAGCTCTAACATTCAGCACAAAGGCAGGTTGTTCCTCCACTAAGAACAGTCTGTCATCTCGACTTTACAGCTATAATCTGGGAGTGTCTAATGGCAACTGATTTGTGAACCTTGCAGATCTGAAAAAAGACTAAAGGTTCAAATGTTCAGATAAATATGGTGGCGTCATACCAGTAGGACTCGAAGTGGACCCTAAATGAACAGGAAGACAGTTCAAAAAGGACGTGTGCAGGTCACTTTGCTTTACACCTGTCTGAATTAAACGTAGTCTACGAATAAAATTTGCTTGACTGATTGATTTAAACCCCTCTGGTGCCAGACATACCTTGCAGACGCTGCAGGTGAACACTAGCGCCGCCTTGGCTGCCGTCTTCTGATCGTGACCCTTGGACTTTTTCATTTCTGCCTGCTTCTTGGCATTTTTCTGCTGCGACTGAATTTTCTGGTGCCCGCGTGCCATGCTAGGGAAAAACACACAGGAAGGAGGAAGAAACGGCTCAAACAAGGGTGGAAAAATCACCAAGAACCAAATACCTGTGCTCAGAGTCAAAGTGGGAAAAGCCTGAGCGAATGAGTAAACATTAGCATGATCCTAATACGTGGCAACGGGTTTATGCCAACAGGCCGGTTTCTGTAACAAATCCAAAAAGTGAAACGTGCCAACACCTCTTCTCTTCTCATTCACAGTTCTGCTAAAGCCGTATGTTTTGATGCAACAGGTGCACAGTGTTGAACAGTTACAAAAACAAAAGATTGATCTTATCATGATGCATCTTGTTTTGGCTTCTGCGCCGTCTGGAACCCACGGCGGTGAACCTGCACCCATGTGGAACCAATACAAATACTACTTTATCAATTCTTTTGCCTTTCGGCACTTCTTAAACTTAACAAGATTTTTTTTTTATTTTTAAACAATAAACAATTGTTTTAAATTGCACAAATGGCAGGAACAGGTTTGTCTGGTTGGACATTTATAAACTACTGAATTTTGTGAATAGGTGATATTCACAGGTGATGGGCGGAGAGGAACAGGTTCTGGCTTGTCCTGCGAGGCATTACCATGCAGGAATGCTCAGTGAAATCAGATAAGCCAGTTATTCCCATCCGACTTGCTCACAGAGGAGGTAAGTCTGTTAGTTTCTCCCTGGATAACCACTCTCAGGGAGTTGTAGGATGTTGGTCTAAAAAAAAAAAAGAGAGAAAAAAAAAAGAACCAAACCCAGAGTGGACAGTATCAGCTTACATTTACTTAGACTTTAGGATTGAAGGACCATCATCATAGAACATGATTATTGCCTTGAAAAGCCACACGACTATTCACTACAATTCTTTAAGTTTCTGTTTCATTATTCTCTCACCACTTAATATTTCTGCAAATGTCCTAAACTGCTGTGGTAATATTTTAAGGTAATCTTCATAGAGATTACTAGTATCCTGTCCAGTCCTTGAACCCAACCATGGCAGCACATTATGCAGTGTGTGTGCTAAATAAATAAAATAAAATAGGACAAGTTATCCCTTTGTGCTTTGGAGCCATTTTTAGTAAGAAGGACTGCACAGTGTGGAAGTTGGTAGAACTGTTGCTTTGCAGCAAGAAGGTCCTGGGCTCAAATCCCATTCTGGCGACTTGGAGTTTTAATGTTCTCCCTGGGTACTCCGGCTTCCTCCCACAGTCTAAAAATATGCACATTAAGTTAAATGGTCCTTTTAATTGCCTTTCGGTATAAAATCTGTGCATGTCCAGTGATAAGACTGGCAGCCTGGCTCGCCTCATGCCAACTAGACCCTTCTGTATGGATTCCTGTGACTTTATTTTATTAATCTAAACAAATGTTTTACACTGATGTATGACTATTAGTGGCTGAAGCTCCATGTGTGTCTCCAAACAGCAGTATATGCAGGAGATGTGATCGAGGCTGCATGATATTTGTTTTTGTAATTCATTTGGGGGAGGAGGGGAACCTCAGTGACAATCATGAGTTTAATTTTTTTAATTTGAATTCCAAAAGTAAAATTTTATTACACAGAGTGATACAATTTAAGAAAGCCCAAAATGTAGCTTTGCAGAAAATTTCTATATGTACATGTACTGCTCAGCATATGCAGCGTATTCAAACTGGACACCGAGGGAACTGAATTATGTGCCTGCTGCTTCTGCATCACGCTTTGCCGAAGTTTTTCCTTTCTATAAACTTTCCATTAAAATACCTGAATACATGTATCTGAGCCTGTCCCTTTAGCAAGAATCTGGTTACTCTGCTGATGGGAGCAGTCAATGTCGGTTCCACGCAAGAGTGTGTAAGCTCTAACATGACATTCCTGTATTAAAAATCCCTTTTAGTCATCCATACACCCACTGTTTATAGTCGTTCACTGTCATTAAGGTGCCTACTCTAGCATCATCACATGAGAGGCCGGGTACACACTTCACAGGCTGCTTGACAGGACAAGCAAAACAACAGTGCTACCAACCCTGCAGGTCTTATGTAATATTACAATCAATCAATCAATCAATCAATCAATCAATCAATCAATCAATCAAATTTTATTTGTATATCACATTTCAGCAGCGAGGCATTTCAAGGTGCTTTACATAATTAAAGAAGAAATAAAAACAGTATGTGACATTAATAAATAGATGAAAAGTAAAGATAAAAACGTCAAAAAACATCGAAGACATCAAAACCCACACTCTAACCCTAATTCAGCCATAAGAAGAAAAAAAAACATCTGATTTAAGCCGAACTGTTTACTTTTCTTTAAATAAAAGAAACAACTTAAAATACAAAATTATGTGTGTGATGAATGTAAATGATGAATAAGTTTCACTAGTTTCTGGACTAAATTTTTCAATTCTGTTCTAATTCCCCGAGATGTATAATAAAAACAAACAGCCTGCATTTATAACCCTCTTTTGAGTCATTCATTATGCAGCTACACCACACCTAGACTGAAAATCCTTTAAAAACAAGGGGACTTCTGCTGGTTTAGTCGGCATGAACATAGATTAACCGGTAAACCAGTCTGCTTCATAACAACTTCTATTACTAGTCTTCTTGGCTGACTTAAAACCTTGTATATGACCAAAGTTACAAAGTTTGACATTCTATAGCTTATTTAATCAAACACTATAAATACTTCCTCGGTCATATCGGGGTGGTTTCGGTGTCTTATATTTCCAGGAATTAACTATTTAGCATTCGGATGGGGACTTAGCAAGCATTAGCTAAATAATAGTCGTGTTTATATATAAGCAGCCAACAACACGTTTCCAACAACAACACGTTTAGCTTCTGAGAGCTGCTGTGGACCTAAAGTACCACGAAGTTAAAACATTTTATATTTGTGTCGGTGCTGAACCGAGCTGTTAGCAGTGTCAGTTATTAGCTTCATGTGTGAAAATCTGGTTAACCACATGGAGATTTAACCGAACTCAAACCTTCCGTTAGCCATCAGCACAATCATCCTAACACTAAAAGCCGTGATTATTGGTAAAGAAAGAACACCTTACCTCAAAAATATAGACGTACGTGTCGTTTGTAACTCAGAAATGTGACAGCTGCTAATTTCCCAGAGGCAAGAAGTAAACGTCAGTGCTGCGTTTAAAGACTCTCGCAAAACTCAGGAATGTCGACATTCACTCATTCTGCAACTTGTGATAACAAAACAGAAATAATAAAAAACAGATTTAATAAAAGCTTTTCTTCTTTCAAAATAATAAAATTGTCGAAATTATTCTAAGTAAAGTATCTTATTAATGTGACTCATAACAGAGATTCGAATATGTTTTTCTTTCTATTTTTTAAAGAGACAGTGAAAGCAGCGGAAAGCCCTCCGATGGAAATCGCCTTCCAGGGAACAGTTACACAGGTGAGGCAATGCTGCCTCCTAGTGGCAGAGTTTGGTTGTTCAAACCGTTCGTACCTTGATTTCTGTAGCACAAGAGTACCTGTAACTATACTTCCCTTCTTTCTGCCCTGTTTCTTTTTTCTTTTCTTTTTCTTTTTTTCCCCTTTTTTTGCGATTTAAAGACGTCTTTCCTCTTGAATGTGTAGCAACAAAACGATTTCCCTCCAAACATTTTTTTCAATAAGTGTATTCTGGATTTCTCTTATTGAAAAATTAAATTAACTTCAAAATCAACATATTTTTGCCAGCGGAGTACAATAAATATTCCAACATATCCATGTTACTGTTTCTGATAAAGAAAACAACACTTATATAAATATTCTGTAGTAATAGAATTTAGTTTATTTGTGCTAATTATTTTTTTTAATTCTCACATTATAAAAAAATCTACACTTTAATTTGTCTTTCACATATATTTTTCTAAATGTAACGATCTATTTTCTACTATGTTACGTTTAAAACTTAGTAGATGCTTTTTAGTGTAGGAGTTATTATATAAAATTTATATACTGTCTCTAATACTTTTTTCACAACAGTTAAAAAGTGTTTTGTGATTTTTTTTTCACATCACAAAACATATTAATTTCTTTGTTCTTTCACTGTGAATCTTATTGAGTAATTTTTGCAAGTTCTGCAAATGCTCATTTACTTTGTTTTGGTGGAATACTCTTGCATTAGAACGGCCTAGTCAAAGTCTAGATTTGATTTCAAGTTAGGATGATTTCCAGCGAGTCTGAGAGAGTGTGGGATATTTTAAAAAGAAGAATCAGGCGCTAGACATGCAAAGATGGTGGAGGTATACCCACCAAAAATACAAGCAGTTCAAATTGCAGCGATATATGGCTCTACAAAGATTGACTCAGGTGAGCTGAATAAAATAGCAACATTACAGTTTCAATGATTTTATTTGCTACAAACCTTTGAATGACTGGTACATCTGAGACTGACATATCTGACCTTCCCAAGAACAACACTAGAGGGCAGCAGTGAAGGTCAACAACTCCATCACACTGATGGCCTGGAAAACCTCATAATAATAATAATAACACAGTCTTGTCCCGGGTAGGACTGGTAGCCTTTTGTTTTGAATTGCAGCAGCACAAACTGAACATAATGCAGCTCAGAGGACTACATTAGATTTTTATCTCATCTCTCTGTGTGACTGTGGTTTTGGCCTGTGAGTGGGAACAGTGGAGCTCTTCATCATCTCCCTTGCATTTGACTAAATTCAGCTAATATGTAAATAAAGCGCAGCTCCGGTTGTCACATGAGTCGAACAGAGGCAACCTGTCTGGATAAACATCAGAAATACTCACTCTGGGTATATTCTTCTTTTTTATTTATTTATTTGAGGCCCATTACACGGAGCTTCCTGACAGATAGGTGTCATGACTTCCTTACAGGAGAAATCTTATCATTGTGAGAAAACTCCCTCACCTGCCTCCGTGTTCTCCCCCCCCCCTACCTCCACCTTTCTGCTTTTTCACTCCTTTTGTCAACGTGGGAGGAAAATATCTCTCAGGAGAGAAGGATGTGATTATGCTTTAAAGAACAGAGCCAAAAGTGGGGAAAAAAAGAAAGGAGGAAAGGGGTGGAAAAATGACAAAAGCCACACATTGCTCAGGTTCCCCCTCCACCACCACCCTGCAGGATGTTGTGCAGAGACTTGCTTGCTTACAGGTTCGGGGTGGGGTTGCTCAGCCTTAGGGCCTGCGTGAAAACAAATCGTGCAGGTGTCAGCTATTGAGTGGCGGAGGAGAATATTATCTGACTGGCCTTTGTGGTTATGAATGAGCAGGGGCTTGCCGCAGACAACCAAATTCTTTATCCGTCCCTCCACCTCCTTTTTTGACTCCGAGTTGGGGCCGTTTTTAGAGTTTTACAGGAGGCCACAGAGACACCAAACAGTGCTGAATGTGACCTCCCTGCTTCTCTGCAGGCTGTTGAAGGAAGAGGAAGTCGGATTTCATCTTCCCCGTCAGCCACTTCCTCTCTCTCTTTCTCTTTCATACTCCCGCTTTCCCTGTTTTTTTTTCCAAACCAACAGGTTTTGCCGCAGTTTGCTGCTGCTGCAACATGCCACAATGCCGCCCGACCAGTCGGGCTGTACACAAGCCTTCAGAGGTCTGGTTGTGATGAGCGGTGCGCCCACGTGGAGGGGAAGAAACTCGACAAAAATAACGTCCAAACCCTGTGGATCTGAGTGGACGACCTCTGAGTGGTTTGGCGTCGTTAGTGAGAGGGCGAACCATGCCTCCAGGGGGAGAAAAAGTTAATTCCTTACCTCAACACACTCACAGTCGGTGAAAGAGAGGGAGAGGTGAGGTTTTAGGTCGGTCAGAGGTGGGCCGGTGGGACAGAGGCTGATTATGAAGGTGATGACAGCTCACCGACAGCAGCGGCGCTCTGATTTTTTATTTTTTTTTTGTGTGTGTGTGTGTGTGCAAGCCAGGACTGTTTGTGGTTGAAGTCAGCAGGATTTGAATCGAACGGACAGGGGCAACACAAACCGATGTCTTTCATCAACAACCCATCTATAATGTTAAAAACAAATGTTATGTTTTCCATCAATTTTAGAGTACATTAAACTTTTGGAGGTTTTTTGTTAAGTGTGGTTCTCTTGAGATGCTGCAAGCAGTTAATATCTTATCTGTTCTGCATAATGTGTTGTGAAAAAAGTCACACGCACACACATACTGTGATTTTGTGTAATCACCATACAGAGAATAATCAAGGTGCGGAAGAAAAACATATTTTTAAAAATGTCTTTGAAAAATAGTTAATCCCCCGGCAGATCGGATCAAGAACGTATCATGAACAGATGTTTTAAAGTCTTGTGAAGGATTCTCAGTTGGACCTAGGTCTAGACTTTGACTAGGCCATTCTAACATGTGAAATGCTTTCATCTATCCCGTCGTAGATGTATTCAGCCTACTGGTGGTGTACTATCTGCTATGTGATGAATGTGTAATGTCAAAATGACAATAGTTACAATAAACCTCTACATTAATGCTTCAAAAAAGCACAAATTTATTCACTATTACTACTATTTAAAAATGTTTTTATATGACTACGTGAGACTGCTTATACATACAAAATGTAAACGAACAAAACCTGAGTTATGATGATGTTGCTAAACCAAATAAGAGATGTCTGAAGGGATGAACAGGTCATTTTATCTCTGAGACTCTTAATAGAAGTCATGATTTACTTCCTCGTAGTCATCCGATCTTCTCTCAGTGTTTATTTATAATCAAATATCTTGATCTTCATCTCAGGTTCTTGTTTTCCTCCATCTGAGCGAACCCTCCGCCCAGCCGCTACACATCACGTCTCCGCCTCAGCTGTGAGTTTCTGAAACACACACAGATGCAGAAACCTAATCCTGGCCAAGTCCAGACAAGCTGTTCCCACCGTGAAAAAACTCCTGGTATGTAGGCTACACCTTTCACCTCTGTCACGGCGCGAACCTCACACTCACACACTCCCACTCGAGGGAAGACAGTCGGAGGCCTCGTGGCCCCTCACTCTGCCTGTGACAGCTTGTTCGGGGGACCCTCTACCTCTTCCAGCTGTCCTGTCGCCACACGGCGCGCCGACATTCCTGATGCGGGGAAAAGAGGAGATAAGGGGGAAAGCGTAACTGTATTTTGATTTTGCACAGCAATGCTTCTCTTTTTTCTTCTTCTTCCAAAGAAGTTAACAAAGCATCTCAGTATTTATGCATACCAGCTAAACCGATGTACATGAGGGGGAAAGAAAAACCGAGCCAAGTGAGTAGTAACTTCAGTTCGTTCTTCAGGACCAGCTCAGACAAACCCAGCAGAAGGAAACACTTTCAGGTCATCTCAAATATTTTTTCAACAATTACATTTATTTTTTTAACAAAAAAAAAACAAAACAAACAAAACAAATAAAAAAACAACAAAAAACTAACACTGCTGATTATCTGTATGCTCTGAAAAAGTTTCTTCATTATTACTGCGTAGGATTATACGCAGGGTTTCTCAAAATAAGGGTCGGGGGCCACACTTGTGATCAACAAAAACAAGGTTGGGGTGCTGAGAAAACTTTCAAATATCAAATTGTGTTTTAAAATGAAACATAATGGCATACATGAAATGAAGGCCGCAGTCATACAGATCCAAAACTAAATAATATTTTAGTGAGAAAAACAGAACTGTGTCCAATCTGTTAATGTTTTCCAGATTTCGTGGCACGTCCAAAAGCTTTGGAGATCTACAGGCTGATATTTTTGGTCCATTTATCTAAAAAAAGAAAAAAAAAAAGAAAAAAGAAAAGTCTGAATAGATGTAGAGCAGGGGTCACCAACTCCAGTCCTCGAGGGCTACCGTCCTGTAACTTTTAGATGCGTCTCTGCTCAAACACACCTGGACCAAATAAACTGCTCGTTTCCAGCCTATTGCAGAGAGGAATGAATGCTGGTGAGGGAACTCAGACATTTTGGAGCAGAGGTGAATCTAAAAGTTGCAGGATGGTAGCTCTTGAGGACTGGAGTTGGTGACCCCTGGTGTAGAGCATCAGTGAACAGCTATTTTCAAATCTTGCTTCAGTTTCCTAATCATATTTAAGTCTGGACTTTGACTAGGCCATTCTAACGTATCAATGTGCTGTAAGAGGTTCTTATATTCCTTTATAAATCCATCGTCCCATCAACTCTGACCAACGTCCATGTCCCTGCTGAAGAAGAGTGTTCCCTCAGCATGATGGAGCCACTGCCATGTTTCACTGTGGAGATTATTTAAAACTTCATTGGGTTTTTTTTTTTTATTACGCATAGCGTTTTGCATGTTGGCCAAAAGGTTACACTATTGTCGTATCATACAGAATATCTTCCCTAACATATTTTCATATTTTCTGTGGTCTCTACATGAGTTGTGGCAAAATGCAAATGTGACTTCTTATTGCGACTTTTAATAATATCTCCCTTCTTAGCAGGCTTCCATGAAAGTCAGGTTATTTTAGCCAAAATAAGGGCTAAATCCATAAAATCCATAAGGACTTAAACTCACAATCTTATATTGGCACCTCAAAACCAAACACCAAAACAGGATCCAGAGATTGAAAAGTGACACTCTATTAAGAAAACACAAGCAACGCACATATAAATAAAGATAAATAAGCAAATAAATAAATAAATATACATTTTAAAAGCCATTTGAAGCTTGCATTTCACCATGTTTGCCAACAGGAAGTGGATATTTCAGTTATTTTCGGAGTAGTCGTTTTTGTATCTTTGAGAGCAATTCACCTTTTAACTGTTTAGTTTCTATTAAGTGATTTCCAGCAAAGTTCCTGACAGGAAACTGAATCTGTTTAAACTGGAAAACTACAAAATAAGGTTGAGCAGAGATAAAAATAAAAAAGTTGAACGTGCAGTTTAATTTCCTTCTCTTTGTCTGTGTTGTTGAACTCTCCTTGGCTCGGTGCTGCAGGAAGAAAAGAACCCCACCTGTATTTATCTAGCAATCCTGCTCTAATACACACACACACACACGCACGCACACGCACACGCACACACAGACACACACACATAAAGAGCTCAGGTGCTCTGGAAAGCAAATTGGACAAGGGAGGATAGTGATCATCTGCAGAGCACGCAAACATGCACAACTCCTGCTGACGGTTAAACTGAATGTAAAACATAATTTTGTGTATTTCCATACAACAGAGGCTGAAGGCATTCATAAGCAAAAATCTGTCATTTTATCATGCAAACACTTTCATTAAAACCAGTTTGAACAGTGCACAGCTGCATTCGACTGAATTTCAGATTATCGTACCATTTGTAGAGCATTGAAATCATCATCAAATGCCTGTTAAATCCAGTAAGGATCACCATCTGACTTGATCTTTATTTTAGATCAAAAAGGGCTGAAATCTTAAATTTAGCATGAGTAATTGCAAATAATTGAACCGCTCCTCAGTTGCTCCTCACTGCATCACACAGACACACGTTCGTTCTCTGTTTGCTCAGTCAGGGTAATCCCAAACTCTGGGATCTCCTCACACAATAGCTTCATTACCAGGACAATGGCTTTGTGCGAGCTAATGACAGGGCTCCTGCGTGCCTGCCCGGGGTCGAATCTGAAACTCCCTAAAAATCACACAGCGCAGCCATTCAAAAAAAAATCTGAGGGTTAAAAGGTGAAGTCAGTAGATGCGGACAAAGTAAGTTGATCTTATTAGATAAACCAACTTTTATTATTATCATGAAGGTTTCTGTTAATGAACACAGGCAGTTATTACATTTTATTACATTACATTTTAATCAAAATAGTTGCACTTTACCGCTTTTCCATTTTGCACCTGTTTCAAACGTGACTTTTTGGTCTAAAATACAAATATACTGATAAGGAAAGATAATTTTCCAGGACCTGTTTTTTTTTCTTGATTGTATTTTAACCTTTTTTTATTTTATTTAACTTGAATTGTTTTCTATTTGAATCTTCTTGTTGTTTTGCTGTGAAGCAGTCTCATTTTTACTCAAATTAATTACCTACATGTGTGCAAATTGGGGGGGGGGGTATTTACACGTAGGAAATTAAAGTAGTTTGTACAAAAAAAAAAAAAAAAAGCTCTGAGCCAGAATGTCTTTTATTGTGCTTGCAGGTGAGCCATCCCGTCCCTTACCTGATAGCCAATCAGAGCTCCGCTCCGCTCAGCATCAGCCAATCAGGAGCCGACTCTGGAACTCACCTTCAATTCCTCCCAGTGAAAGAATTTCGTGTAAAGCGGACATTAAAAAGGCAAATATTAGAGCGTATGGCAGCAGGATGATTGTCGATGTTTGTTCTAAAATGCCTGTAAACTGAAGAAGAGACGAAGCAAAGCTATTGGTCCAGATTGGAAGGACGTTTTTTTGTTTGTTTGTTTGTTTTTTTTTTTTACCTGGCAGGTAGAGGAGGACAGGAGCGGGGAGGGGAGAGACCGTCCCGGAGAGGGGCAGGGAGAAAAGACGCGGGGCGAGAAAAGTCGACTTACCTGTAGCCCAACTTCTGACAAACTCACTCTGCTAGCTGCTCCGACTTGAAAGTCCAGTTTCACAAGGAAGAACCGTAGAGGAAGCAGAAATATGTCACAGGAGACAGACAAGTAAGTGATCGAGCCCGAGGAGAGGAGCTTAGATGGGTTCTGGACGAAGAGACGCTTGTTTTCCAGGTCTAGCTTTGTGGGCTGTGGAGCGAAATAAAGCGCTCAGTCGCTGGTCATAACATCACCTGCGGTGGATATTTATGCCATACATGTTCTAACGAGTTCAGGTCCGGCAGGAAGCTTTTCACGCAAATATTTGGAGCCGTGGATTTCATTAGAGCGGAATTCGCCATTTTTGACTGATGGAAAAGCCCGTCAAAGTGGCAGGACAAAATTTTTAAACGTTTTTTATTTCTAGATTTTTTTAAATTTTCGATAAACCTACTTCAGATTCGTGATTTTTTTTTTCTCTTGGCTGCTTCTAAAATATTTCTTGAGTTTTTATATATTTTTATTTACTCTTTGTGCGTTTTATTCGCAAATTCTTCATAAAAAAATTAGGTGCTGATTAGGAACTGAAACCGAATTTCCGTCTTTAATTTAGAGAATTATAATAAACATTTTTAACTTGAAAGGGAGAAATTTGAGCCTTATTAACGATTTATTAACCTGTTAATAGCACAACATAATACTTTAAGAAAAAATATTTTAAATATAGTTTGTAACTTCAATAAAACTTCAATTATAGTACATTTATATTTATTATTTTCAGGCCCTTCATACTGAAATTGTTCAAATTAATTAAAAGTGTATAATCTATTACTTTTTTATTATTATTATTCTGTTATGTTCAGTTTTTAAGGGTTTGTCATCATAGCGACAGCAGGTGTCTGCCATTATTTTGACAGGCAGTGGTTAACAGTTTCTGCAAAAATCCAACGTAGCGGAATTGAAAGATAGTAATCAGGTTTTTTTTTTTTTTTTACACTAATGTTTAGTTATTCAAGCGCAGTAACTGCAGTCATGGAGAACCTGGCAACAAAAAACAACCCCAAAACTGAAATCTAATATAATTTAAAAGATTTATTTGCTGAGAAAAGAAGAAAGAAAATTCAAAAAACTTATTGTGGAGTGTAATTTATAATCCAAAAAGTAAAGGTGTTATACAAAGTAACTGCTTTTAATATTTTACATATAGTAAATACAAATTAAAGATGTGTTCTCTTTATTTCACGGTCATTTTACATTACTGATTAATCTTTATTTGTGCTGCAGCTGTTAGATAATGAAAGTGTTCATTTTGGCACTGTTTGTTGTACAAGTTCAAGTTGACTCACTCAGAGCTTTATCCTCTGATTGGCTGAGCCCAGAGAGATGTTGTGGCAACACCGAGTGTGTTTAACTACTCTGTGATCTCCACTTAAGTGGGACTAAAGAGCGGCAAGGCAAACACACACATACGCATAAATACACACCCAAATGGCAGCTATAGATTACAAGCTAATCTTTGAATTCTTGTGAAATCGATCATTGAGATAAAGACTTTCAATAAAATCAAAGGCAGAGTTAAGAAAGAAGCTGAAAGCAGCAGTGAATCAATAAAAACCGTTGGATTTACCTTCTTCCAGTAAGCGTTTGGTGGTGGTCGTTCCCAATGAGAGCTCTTTCCCTGCCGTGCGTCGCGCTTACACCAGCGAGGATGAGGCGTGGAGGTCGTACCTGGAGAACCCACTGACGGCTGCCACCAAGGCCATGATGAGCATCAATGGGGACGAGGACAGCGCCAACGCGCTGGGGCTGCTGTACGACTACTACAAGGTGCAGTGTGGAGGATGGTGACGGCTGTGCACATCGTTTTAGTGGTTTATATCGTTCAGTTCACCAAAAACAAACGCCGTCTCAAAGTGCTTCGCAGTTCAGTAACATAGAATCCAAATTGATCCAAATTCAAATCAGTAAAATTTATTCAACTTATGTAGTCAAAGTCTTTTCCAGAGTCCAATTCAATTCAAATATAGTCAGGTAAATCATTTAATTCTAATTGGTAAAAAGTGAATTATTTTTGCAGCAATCCCCAATCCAAAACAAGCATGTGGCGACAGTGGAGAACAACACCAAACACGATTTCTAAGATTTCCATTCCGCTACACCTCATCAGCAAACAGAAGTCTGTAGTAAACAATGAGGCGTGTGAAACACCAGGAAACCTTAAAGGTAGACAGACTGGTAAAATACAATCAGATTCATCAGTCAACTTCATAAAAACATGCCTCTGCTTTAAAGAAACTGCATTGTTTTTCAGGCAGAAAGGAAAAACTAGAGTTGGGTAAATGGTGTTGTCTATTATAGACGCTTAATTGGAGTGGTACATACTCAAAAGCCACAAGCACCTTTCAAGTATTGGCTTATTTCCTAACTGTGGCATTATAAGCAGAATCCCTCAACATAATGTATATTCTTGTCTTTTTTTTTTTTTTTAGACCAGAACAATTTAAAATTGTGACCTTTTGGCCCGTAGATCCCAGATTTAGCCTAAAAACATTCAAACTTCAACATTTGGTTTTGTCGTTTCAGATCACCTCCAATCACATAATGACTTTTCAAGACATACTGGTCCAAATCATAATAAAATTATTTACACAGACTCAAATTAACTTGCTTACATTTCAGTCTAATCTTGGCTAAAATGCAATCCAGTCAAAATCAGTCGTCTTAGAAAGCTCAGCTGATTTAATCGAATCTAGAAATCCGTCCTGTGGCCACAGTGGACGGGTACAAATCCCTTTTAGCAGGAAGAAACCTCCGGTGTTGACAGTTCAGATGCAAAAAAAACACAGTCGCACTGGTTCAGGAGTAGTTTCTATTTCCTGCATTTACAGATTGCTAAGTGGACCTTTTTTCACCTTTCATTTTCACATTTCATTGTTTTCTGTATTTATCCAAGGAGAAGCTTGGGGTGGGGGGATTGGGTAGCATTTTAAGATGGATAAAGATTAACAGAAAACAATAAAATGGGAACATTTCGATATGAAGACGATCTTTTCCCGTTCTCACCTTTGCTTCCCTTTTACCACTCAAGGCAAAGAGGAACTCAGGCAATTAAACTTGAACCTCTTCCAACACAAACTATTCAGTTTGGTCATGATTGCATTCTTTTTGCAAGAGTTTCTTCCCTTAGGGAAGAAATCATACAAAGCAATTAAAAATCCTTCAGAAAGTAAACTTGTTGCTAACAGGAAACACACACCGCCGGTTGGTATCTTCTGCTGTTGACGGTTCTCCTCCTCCTTCCAGGTGCCCAAAGAAAAGAGAGTTTTAGCAATCCCCAAAGTTGCTGAAATCCCTGAAGACCCAGAGAAGAGGTCAGTAAATTTAAGTTTCACAAAAGCTAAGGATTTGCTGTCAGTAATAATAACACAAGTACAAGCCAACAGAGTGACATATAAAATAGCTTAATATAAAAGCGTTCTGTTTTTCTAAGAACAAATAGATCTTAAGGATTATAGCCAAATTAGAGAAAACATGTCAGAGATGAGTGAGACTTAAAAGCCTGATATCCGCTCTGAGACAAATATGAAGTACAAAATCCTGCTGCCGGCGCTGAAAAAGTGGAAAAATACTGACATCGGTTGTTATTTTTATTGTTTATGACATGGTAAAATATCGTTCTTTATTTAAAAAGTTTTAGTTGAACTTTTTAATACATTTTATAATAAAAAAAATACCTTAAAGATTGGTGACAGACATCAGATTACCAGGTTTTATTTATTTGTCATTTTTTGACATGTCAGCTTTGCTTCACTAGGTATAAATATAAAAATATATTATTAACTAAAATCCACAACATTTTAAGCTAAATGAATCTCTGCTGCTAAATCAATCAAAATTTGCCCTTCGAATGGACAGGTGCTTATTAGTTTCACCTGCTGCGCTATTCTTCACCTTCTTTTTCTTGGTAAATTACTCAGACATGGAGGACTGAACCAAACATCCATCCATCCATCCATCCATCCATTCATTCATTCATCCATTCATTCCTACAAAGCAGAAAAAAAAAAAACATTGACAACGCATCGAGTAATTTCTACGAAAGTTTCCATTTTTGCAGTTTTCTGCTTTTGCAGCTTTGGCTCGTTGTTAACCAAAAGGAGTGTGTTGTTTGTGTACGTCATTTTTAAATAAGTGATCACAGTTTAGTCTTGTTGCGCTTGTTGAGGTGTGACTGTGACTCAGTGGGTAGAGTAGAGAGCTCGCATTTGGAAAAGCCACTCGGAGAGGAAGAAGCCATTCCTCCGAAAGCAGAATAAAAAGACTGATTACAGTTTGTAAACACACTCAAGAACCCAGGGCTCAGCTTTTAGAGACCGGTCCAATCTGGCCCTAAGACCACTGTCTTTAGGAGCGTCCAAGGATGTGTTGTTGTTACTGTTTCTGTGCAAATGACAATGTAAAATCATTTGATATAAGATGATGCAAGTCATTTATTCCACCGCCACAAAGAACCAAAGAAGAAGAAAAACATTGCAGTCACAATACAAGAGACTTTTTTTATTTTATTTACAAGGATGAAATGGGAGCGGTTTGCCATAAAAAAAAACCTGCTACATATTTCAGCTTAAGGCAATAAAACTTTACAACAAACCTTTAATTTTTAAACATTGTACCAGCCCTTTTTTTTTTTTTTTTTTAATAAAGTTGATGATTTTGTTTCTGTTTTTGTTGCGTGGCTCAGAAGAAAAGAACACCATAACCCAATTTTAACCCATGCTTTTTCTTTCTTCTTTTTTTTTTTTTATTGGTCAGGCCAGTGTTGCCAAACAACCCCACCAGCCAAAATGAGACAGAAACCCTGGACAACCGCGTCCAGGTCCTAAAATCCGTCCCGGTCAACCTCTCGCTCGGCACCGACCACCAGGAGCCCAAGCTGTGCGGCTCAACGGGGGAGGCCCCAGCGGGCGTAGACCCTCCGGCCGTGGCCGTGGTCAAAGCTGAGGTGTACGCGCCCGTCTTCATGGCGGGACCCGGCCTCCACTACCGGGTGGAAGGAGAGGAGCGGGTGGTCTACGAGCAGAGCCCTTACGAAGTGACCACCGTCAGCCACAGCTCGTACATGAAGGAGGACCAGCAGAGTCCGCCTGACAGCCCGTACGAGGAGGAGACAGACGGGGTGAGACAGAAAACACTGCAGCTGCACGAACTGCAGACGATATGACATCGTCAGACTGTATGGTTTCACAAGATCCCAGGATTTGTACCTGAATTAAAAACAAACATGGTTTAATACTCTTTAATACTGCTGCAAAATATATATATATATATCCATTGGTGCAGCTATAGTCATATTGATATTTATAAGATTTATGTTTGTTTTTTTATTTTAATACATACAGAATGAATATAACTGGCAAAGACAGCAGCAGTTTCCAGTTGCTTGAAGATTAAAATATAAATTTTTGTAGAAGTGATGATGGAGGCATTTCTATAGTTTAAACTGGCATCTAATAAAAATGACTTTAATCGGCAATATGAAGATATATATAAATTGTTTTAGCTTTTTGCACCATGCAGGATATAGAGAAACATTGCAATGATGCTGCATGATGCAACAACTCTTGCATGTGGTAAAGTCTAGTTTGGATGATGTAATTTAAATCCCAACACTTTGATATCAATCTATAACAACTTAATGATGGAAATGTGTAGCGTTCAGCTTACTGTAAGCTGCATCAAAACGTTGGAAACTGATGCAAAAGGAGAAATAAATTAGCCACACAAAGAATATGCCAGTAAGAAACCTGCTGATGATTGGTGTAAGTGTGAATCTGTACGTGTAGGCAGAGGTTAAACATTAAATACGTTGATTATCTGTCTCCTTTTTGCCTCTGTTGCTCTCAGGTCTGTTCATGAGAAAACCTCTGCGGAGGAGTTTCTGTTTTTGTTTCATTTGCTGCATTGTTTGACGAGTTCCTCTCAAGCTGACTGAATTTTTCAGGACTGATTTCCTCTTTCTGTGTGTTTTTCTTTGTTTGCCTGCATTTTGAACAGAAGTACCACTCACCTTCCTCTCTCGCTACAGACGACTTCTTATTTCATCAGGAGGGAGCGTAAGTCCCTGCAGACTCCTATAGTAGAGCAGACAAATGTATAAGTAAAGTGTTGCAACCGGTATTTAAACCCGCAACTCTGAAAATGATCCATAAAGACACACATGATTGAGCTGAGTTGTTGGTTGTTGTTACCCCCCCCCATCCTCACAAATCTTTCTTGATGTGTGTGCGCAGCGGCAGTTTTCAGTATACGTTGGACGCCACTCGCTCGCTGCGGCAGAAACAAGGCGAGGGACCCATGACTTACCTAAATAAAGGCCAGTTTTACGCCGTGACGCTCAGCGAGCTCAGCGCCAACAAGCGCCTCCGTCACCCCATCAGCAAAGTCCGGGTGAGTGAGTGGCTCATTTCCTTCTCATGTTCCCATGGAGTTCTTCATACACTAATTAATTGACATCATCTGTAATGTCATGCTTTTGTGTTTTTTTTTTTAAAAAAAGGACTGTCCTTTTCCCTCTGTAACTGCAGGAGATAACTGGCATCAAAGGGTTTTTGCTTTGCTTGCTCTGGTCGACTCTTTTGAATATTTAAGCTCCTTTTATGTTCAGAGCCTGCAGCTTTGCAGCTTTTATCTTTTCTCTCGCCGCAGGCAGTCGCTTTCAGCACACATGATCAGAAACTCTCGTGGAACATTTGTAGGCAGTTGAGGAATATAGTGAGATGTATCGTTGAAAGCCAGACGTGTGCTGCAGAACATTTTGGATTCTTACACTGAAGTCAGGTTAAGTCAGATGGACTAAGACAATTCCTTAATGAGAATGTATCTCAATATTGGCTCTCTGATATACAGCTCTGGAAGAAACCTCATGGTAACTCCACCAAATATTGATTTATGAACTCTTAAAACATTGGTATTGATGTTTCTAAATGAATATCAGCTTGTTTTCTTTGCATTATTTGAGGTCTGAAAGCGCTGTAGCTGTTATTTCGTTATTTCTCATTTTCTGCAAATAAATACCAAATGTTTGCTTGGAACATGTTGTCAGTGGTTCATAGAATAAAAGGACAACGTTCATTTTACTCAAACATATATCTATAAAAAGTAAAATCAGAGAAACTGATAATAAATATATGTGTGTCTGGATGGGTACCAACATTATCTTAACTTAAATTCTTCACTTATCCAGGCGGCTATTTCGTCATTTTGAATCAATTTAATATTTTGAAACTGCAAAGAGGTTCATGTCTAGTAAGGTTTTTTTATGTAGTGGTTTTTCTGCCATAAATAATAATAATAATAATAATGTCACAGCATGACAGAGTCAATATGAGACTTTGATAGGGATGATTAAAAAGTTAATCTTACTTCTATTGAGAAAACAAACATGTTGTTATGATTAAACGGTTATTTTAAACCTAAATCTACCAGAAGTACGAATAATTTTGGGCGTAACTGTGTCAAATTCTACAGCTCATTAATTAGATTATGGATTTTTATTTTAATAGGATTAACGGTTAATATGGTAAACAAGACGGGAACTCCAAACACGTTGAAGAAAGAATGCAAATCAGGTCAAAGATAATTTATGTTTCTGCTTTTTGGATACTGCTCAAACTTGTTTGTTTCTATCGTAATTTGTTTTGGCTCTTGAGGTAATATTTTCCGCCTAGAGCGTGGGCTCTAGATGGGAAACATATTCATCTTTCCTGAAAGCATGCACCAGTGCAGCTGGTGCGTAAAAGACACCAGAAATAAAAGTAAATGTTACCACTTTATTTGACGTGATGGAAATGAACTCTGACATGACATCTGTCATTAAAATAAAAGGCTTCAGGTGCCTTTTGGTCTATTATGTGGATGGTGCTACATAGTTGGCATGAGAACTTGACATTACAGTGAGGATATAACCTCTTATTTGCGCTGCAGAGCCGGTTTAAATTGGCCTTCATGTGTGAACAGCCCGTTAAACTGCTGGGTTTTGACTTTGTCATCATCAGATTGCTGTAGCTCATGAACACTTTCTTCCAACTACACAGCAACCTGACTCATAAATCTCTTATCCGTGATGGATGCCAAGGTGTCGTAATGCCATGAGTAACAGCTAAAGTCTGACATTATCTCAGCGTGATCATTTATTTAGACATATTCTTCCCTTGTTCTGCTTCTCAGAGTGTAATCATGGTCGTGTTCAGCGAGGACAAGAACCGAGACGAGCAGCTCAAGTACTGGAAGTACTGGCACTCGCGGCAACACACGGCCAAACAGCGGGTCCTCGACATCGGTAAGATTTTTTTGAAAATTTGAAGCGAGATGTTTAAAAATGGTTTTGATAGTCGCTGAACAACTTAAGTGCTTTTTGCATAGACTGTAGTTCCTAACTGTCGTCAATATGCAATGCTGAAATGTCTGGAAAGGCGTAAAGTGAATGGGAATTTGAATATTTAAAAGCTCAAAATCTGAAAAAATAAAAAATCGTTTTTACGTGATGCTGTGAACTTTGTTTCTGATTTTCCACATCAAAATAAATGTAATTGCTTTTCTCTTATCCTCTGGATTGTTTTAGTTCTGGATTTGAAACTGGAAACAAGATTCTTGAACTTGATTTTAGTAGAGGTGGCTTTGTTGGAGGAAAAAAACAAAAACACTTATCATAAAAACCAAATTTGTGAATGACTTGCATTCAAACAAACGTCCATGATGTCATAAAAACTGAGTCTCGAAATGTTGCAATGTTGTTATAAAGCAACACAAACAGTTGAGCCGTCAAACTAAACCATCAACTCCAAGTAGGAATGTGAAAAGTGTAGGAATGCTCTGTCCAGCCATCTGACAGGCAGTTTTACTTTAGAGTCACTACATTTGGAAAAAAAAAAAAAAAAAAACCAGCCATCTGACAGGCAGTTTTACTTTAGAGTCACTACATTTGGAAAAAAAAAAAAAAAAAAAGGCATCTAATTAAAAGAGCTTTAAGCGGTTTAAACGTTTTAAAACTTCGCCTGATGTTCCGACTGAGAGACAGAATGACATATTTATATTGTCAGGAGTGCTGGAATGTGCTCAGTAAGTAAATAAAGCGATACCAAACCAGCTTCCACCCAGCTGCCCGCCATCATCCATCAGGCAATGGATCAGGTTGACCTGCAGTCCACACACACACACACACACACACACACACACACACACACACACACACACACACACA
>NW_006800225.1:755993-797563 GCF_000485575.1 Poecilia formosa
CACACACACACACACACACACACACACACACACACCAATGAGTGTTTTAACGTGAATGTGTTTCAGCATAAATCCTCTAATCTTCCCGACATTGCCCAGAGTGATTGATCTTAATGCTTGTCTGTTCCAAACGTGACACGTCAAACTTTCTTTTTCACGCCGCTTCCCGCCGGCGCCGATCCGAAAGGCTATTTTAAAGGAAATTTGCTTTCCCTTTGGGCTCGGCTGGGGCATTTGAATCTTAACCGTCTTTTCTACGCTTTGAGTGAATGCATGTGAGACGCTCTGAGGCAGTTTGGGTGACAAGCTTGGGCCTGCTGGGTAGGCAAAGATTCAGAGGTATGTGGGAGACTTTGGGTCTGGATGCAGGCAAACAGACACATACACACCTCCGCGCAGCTTGTTGGGGCAGGGAGAGGAATGTCAGCCACACTGTTACCTCAACTGGTCCTGGTCTGCTGAAAGTAATTTTTTCCTTCAGTGTAGATTTTCATCTTAATTCTCATGTTTACACCAACCAAGATGAGTCACAATCAGCCTTCAATTCACACGAGTCTTTAGATCTCCAGGTACATTTAGGGCCTTTCATGGCAGCGAAACATGAATTTAAGTGGAAAAACTAAAACTAAGATCTCATGGCAGACTCTTGTTGGGGTGGTGTCTGTCCAAAATTCTTGGACAGATCACAACTTAACTTGTCGGAGCAAATAATTGTCCCAGTATGAGAATCCTAATTGTTTTTGGTGATTAGTTGCACAGTGGTGAACCATGGAGTTTATACGTTTATTTACGCAGTGTTTTTTTTTTAAGAGATGGTTTTCACCGTACTGATGCACAAAGAAAACAGAATAATCAACAAATTGTGAAAGATTTCCATGAGTAGAATATGTAGAAACGTAACTTAACATGTAAATGAAGTAAAGTGAAGTCTCCATGAGGTCTATTAATCTGTTAATGAGTTTAATAAGCTAACCAAGTCCAACAGTAGACATTGTATGTAAATTCATGCATCGGGGTTCTTTCTGAAAAGCTGGAGTCTTGTCTCGACAACTACAGAAATGCCCATATCTTAGGTAATTTTCCGCAAGTGCGCAACAAACTGTAAATCTCCGCTCTCCAAAAAAAACTCCAAAACATTTCTTTGTAGTATATCCAAAATTGTCAGTGGTTTACCTCAAAGATAACAGTTTTTCCTTCATCAAGTAAGTGTAGAAGAGAAAATAAAATGCATGTTTTGGCACAGATAAGTGAGATTCCTCACTACAATGGAATTTTAGATTAGTCTGAGGTCGATTTTTGATGCATAAGAGGGTTCTTGAAGAAATAAAGCCAAACTAAAGGAATCTGTCGGCGTGATCTCCAAAGACATGAAAAGTGCAACTCTTTGTTATTGACTCGAATTATGCTTAGATCACGATTTTCTCTTGTTTAGGTTACATAATTAAGACGTTTTGTTAACTTATAAATAACTGTTGTAAAACTTTTGAACCCTGTTGCCTTTTAATTAGCTTTTTGATCTTACTAAAGCATGAAATTATGTCTCTAGCCTCCCTCCAAATATCCACCGTACAACTGCTATGAGGAAGTGTAATCTCTCTCTCTTTTTTTTAGAACAAATCCCTCAGGTGTCTCTTTTTAATGTTTTTGCAAGTGTAATGAGTCTGTTTTTATGTTCATGTGTGAGACACAGTTACAGATCAGATGCATCAGCAGCTCAACCCATCCATCCATCCATCCATCCATTTTCTGAACACCCTTGTCCCTCAGTGGGGTCGGGAGGGGTGCTGGTGCCTATCTCCAGCTAACGTTCCGGGCGAGAGGCGGGGTAGCAGCTCAACCCATAGGGCATAAATATTTTTTCCACTATATCAACAGATGCGGTTGCAGAAACGTATCTGCACATAATTGCACTCAAAGTTTTCGAAACATTGTTCCCTAGTAGACCACCTGTATACGGCAGTGCTGTAAAAGTGAGTTCTAGCCGGATGGAAATTAAAGAAAAGCTGGCATGAATAGAGGTTGAGACAAGGCGCATCGTACCCCGGGGCTGCTTCAGAGAATGGGTCATTTGAATGAGGTTATTTACTCGGGGGGTGTTCGCACAGGAAGGCGTGCTTCAGCCTGCCCTGCTGCTTTGTGCACCTGCTCAGAGACCAGGAAGTGTTCATGCGATGGCGGTTAGGATAATGGAGGACCTCGCTAATACACATTTGGACAATGGTCACATTAAACTTGTTGTCAAACAGTAAAAACAAATCTTAGCGGATCCATCCCACAAAAAAAAAGCAGTCGACTGAGTATAATTGATTATTATTTATTCTAAAGGGTTTTTTTCTATATGTGTATTCAGACTAACTTTGGTGTGTGTTTTTTTATTTATTTAAAAATTAGTATTTCAAATGAATCAAATATATGAACCCTTACCTCTCTGTCCGTATCCATCTGGCTTTCCTTCCTGGAAATTAAGCTAAGCTAAGTTCATTCTAGTTGACACTCTCTAAGTAAGCAAGCTTATAGCTTATAAATGCTAGCTAGCTGACAAAGAGTTTAAGCTTATCTTACTCTTGGTAAGCTAGTTAGCCAGTCTATCTTTTCTTGAGTTGAAGGTCATCTTCTCTTAGCTGACTTATCAAGATTTTAGGCTTATCTATTTCTAGCTAACTTATCTAGAAAGCAATTTCATTTTAGAATTGAAGCTGATGTTAAACTTCAGATGGCCTAGCTAGCTATGCTATGCTTAAATTTGTAATAAGATAGCTACGTTATTTATCTGAAACTTTGACTATATTATGCATTAAATAAGATAGCAAACTTATCTGGAGCTCGAGCTTATTTTATGTCAGCTAGCAATCTTAGCTAGAACTCATTATCTTCAGCGAGCTACCTTATATAGCTCAGGATTAACTAGCCAGCTAGCTTAGAGTTTAAGCTTACTGTATCTTAACAGAGAGATTTAACATTTCATGTAACAGCTGAAGAGGCTCTGAAAATGAAAGAAAATCCCTCCCAGAAGCAGTCTGGCTTTTATTTACACACATATATTTATTCATTTGTAGGTTTGTTTGTTTCTTTAGCATGTTCCTTTGGGTGCTTGGCCGAAGAGCATTCTTATTATGGCCCCAATTTTTATTTCCCATACTTGTGGTCAGAGGTCAACCCAAAGCAAACCGAAGCACTGATCTAGTTGCCCTTTTATGCCCCAGTTGAATAGCCTTTCTTTGCATCCTCTTGCCCTTTGAAGCCAGACTCTCTGTTTACTCAAGCAGATAAGGCTTTATGTCCTAAAACTGAAGCGTGCCACATGGTTGCTTATCTTAACAATAGCTACCAGTTTTTGCTCTTATTGACCAATTTGTTGGGTTAATGCCTGATAGCTGGGAATACATTCGAAATTTGTATTTGCAAGAAATAAACTACGTACTGTTTTTATTAAACAGCTGATTACAAGGAGAGCTTCAACACAATCGGGAATATTGAAGAAATCGCCTACAACGCCATCTCCTTCACCTGGGATGTGAACGAAGAGGCCAAGGTACAGAGGACTTATGTTACTGTATTTTTTTTGCATGCAGGAATTAAATGTCATAGTAATTTTCCCAGAAACCAGTTTACTCTATTTACTCTCACTAGAGTTGTGTTGTGGATGTGGAAAAGCAGCTCGACAGGTTTTTTTTTTTTTTTTTTTTTTTTGTGCTGATTCAGATGTTGGCAAACAAACGCTCTTACTTGACAAATTAACCGGTTTTTCGAATGTGATGCAACCGTCTGACCTGTAGACACCGCAAATGCTCAAGAGCTTACTGTCATGTTTAATATTAAATCCTATAATGCTGCAATCAGTCAAGATCTGAGCACCGAAAGCTGTATCTTCTCTCTAGCTGGCACGTTTTCAGCTGGGTGTCATAAAACTGACGGGCAGAGCCGCCTACATTTGCTCTGTTTGTTCTCTTTGTTTCTGTGAAGCCCACTCCTTTGTGACCACTCCTTAAACGCAGCCCCGTCGGTGTTTAAACTTCGGAGTGCCCCCAAGAGCCAACACACACCAGCGCCCGTCCCCACCCTCTCTTGTTTGTTTTGCCCTCATTTCTGACGGACTCGGTGTGTGCGTTTGGTCTGTTTATGTGCACTGTGAGTCAAGAGACCGTTTTTTTTTTTTATTGCAAAAGCGTAGACAAAGACGATTGAAAGAAATCAAAGCCAATGCTTCTTACTATCTCTGACTTGCTCTATTTGTCACATACTTGATATTTTGGCGCAAGTATAGCGTCTGTTTAGAGAAATGTCATCCCAACACACTTTACAAAACAAGAACATCTTGTCAATGTACTTGAATATAGTCAATCTAATCATACACACAGATAAAAAGACTAATTCCAGTTAGATCCGTATTATAAAATGCTTTAGTCCACCAGGTTTTCTGCCTAAGGAAACCCAGCTGGTTGCATTTCTCTTTCTGAACAAGCATGTGGCAACAGTCATTTCCAATAGATTAAAGCAAAAACTGTTACATACATGCATACATTGCTGATTTTCACTCAGGACAAATTGCTATTGTTATTTGTTGTTTGGATATTTAATTTTACACAAAATATAACATAATATTGAAGTGAAAAGAAGAGGATACCTATCTATCTCCATCTCCAGGGTGAAACATGGTGGTGGCAGCATTATGCTGTGGAGATAACCTGCTACAAGCTGCAAAAGACTTAAGATTGGGGTTGTATATCACCTTCTAGTGGATCAAAGACCCTAAACTTTCAGCCAGAGATGGAATAGACAGGTTAGGTGATAGCTTAATTATGTATCATAGTGGTCTAGTCAAAGTCCAGAGTTAAATCTAAATAAAAAGACATGAAAACACGAATGTTATTTGTCTAATCTTACTGAATGGAGATATTTTGATAAGAAGATTAGAGAAAAAAAAAACTGTTTCTTTACTGAACGTAGTGACAGCTTGCTTACCTTCTGGATTGCGATAATCATGTTTTGATGTTTATCTGCTGAGATTCCTGCAGAGCAAAAACCAAGATGAGTTGAAAGGAATTTGGCTTGCGTGGCTTTAGAGAGTGAAACAAAAGAGACCCATGAAGATTTCTGTAGACGAGAACAGAAGAAGGTTCGAATCAGGAGGCTGCACGTTCCCAACAAAGATCACTTCCTGTCTTAAGTAGGTTTTACGTGTGCGAGTGCTGAAGCCGGATCTGCTCATCTTACTCTGTCGCCTTCAGATCTTCATCACCGTCAACTGCCTGAGCACAGACTTCTCCTCCCAGAAGGGGGTGAAGGGTCTTCCTCTGATGATCCAGATCGACACGTACAGCTACAACAACCGCAGCAACAAGCCGCTCCACAGGGCGTACTCACAGATCAAGGTCTTCTGTGACAAGGTGACCAAACACTGCTGCACTGTTGTTAACATCTGCAGGAACATGCCACTCAATCCTGCTTTACTGTAAAAGCTGTAAAACCCGGTAAAGATTCAGAGTTTTTGGTGGTGACATGTGAAATGTAAAATCTATCTAACTGTCCTTGTTACTGTGAATTGTTGCAATATGGTTTGTTAATCAAGTGCAAGCTTAGGTGAGTTGCTATTTTCTCACAGCCTTTTTCTGATTTATAAAGAACATATTCTCTTGTTTTTACCATTTTGAACAGTGGCCAAGAGAAAAAAAAATCCAAGCAAAAATATTGTATTTATTTGCATAAAATGAGAAACAGTCTATAAATAACGACAAAGATGCAGCGGTTTCAGACATTAAATTATGCAAAGAAAGCAAGTTTACATTTATTTAGAAATAACAACACTAATGTTTTAACTCGGGAAGAGTTCAGAGATCAATATTTGGTGGAATAAGCAGAAGGTTTTTAATGGGGTTCAGTGCAGTGGGCTCTTCATTTTATCCGCAGCTGTATTTACCTTCACCTATTTATAATTTTTTTTATTCACATTTCTACTTTTTATTTTTACTTTTGTAAATAAATCAACAGACTGTCACATGTGTGAGATTATACTGATGCAACGAAAGACCTTTATCTTGAAGATGCAGTGCAGGATGCTGCAGACCTGTAGTTTGCTGGACTCTAGTGGTGACAACCGGAACTGCAGCCAAATCCTGTAGAGGAGAGAAAAACTCACAGCCTTCATAGTATAACATGCAAGTTTTGTTTTACAAAACAAGACAAAAAGCTACCAATGCTGCCAAACCTGACTTGTGGATGTCTTTATTTTTATGAATCTGCACATTATTTGGCTCTTTTTTTTTATTTATATTTTTTACATTTTTAACTATTTTAAAGGAATATTTACAATAAGGTCGCAAATTTTATCTTCCTAACCAATTTTATTGTGTGATTTACTTTAACATCAGTTTTTGTAGTTGTGAAACTTTGCCTTTAAAAATTGAGGTTTATTGAAGTTCCGACTTCAATGTTTCCTGTAGTTTTCAGAGCAATGAGGCTGAATCCTGACATCAGTGCTCCCTCTAGTGGTCAAAGCAAAGCTGCGCATAAATAAGGCTTTTTGTTTTTTTAGCTACTCCTGCAGACTTGAATCGTTTTTTTTACCACTTGACTCTTTTTTTTCTCCAGGGAGCTGAGAGAAAAATAAGAGATGAAGAGAGGAAATTACTGCGCAAGAAGTCGAAAGGTATAGCAAAAATTAAACACAAATAAAGAGTAACTGAGATGATTTGAAACATGGAAGCAGAAATAGAGTGCTCTCTTACAGTTTACGGCTATAAACAGAGTTATTTTTGTTTTAGTAGTAAACAAAGACCGGGTGAATTATTATGAATGAAGTGCTTCGTTTTTCTTCTGCGTAGGGAAAGATGCCAGTGTCGGGGTCATAACTATTCCCAAAAAGTCCGACGTCACTTTCTTCAAGACCATAACGGACTTGGAGGCCCAGCCGGTCCTCTTCATCCCTGACGTTCACTTCGGTAACCTGCAGAGGGCTGGGCAGGTAGGCGCCCTGTTCAACAAAACCTCTTAGCCGAAATCTGACTTTACAGATCTGTAATGGTAAAATGTTTCAAAAACTATGGGCTTCACCTACTGCAGAGGTGCATAAAGAGGGACAGGGAAACCACAAGCTGAAGAAATGATAACGTTGTTTTTCTATACTTCAAATGTTCCTGCAGCAAGCATTCGGATGCATTCTAGAAAAGTCTAGAAATGGCTTTAATCGTATTCCAGATCTGAATAAGTTAGCGTGGAAACATGATGGGTTTTCCACACTTTCTCCCTCGTTCCATTTTCTAAAATGCAAAAGTTTTCATTTCTGAATGTGCAGAAATTTTCAAGCTCTTTTATGTTTGAATAACATCTTTCATCTTCGATTTGTCAAATCCAATAATTGATTTCAACATTTTATCCTTTTTGTGTTTTGAGAGCCTACAGTGATTTAATACCAGAAATATACTATTTCACAGCTTTTTCTTGTCCTCAAAGCAACTTTATATTTGGGTTTCAAAGTGACTCTGTTAAACTGGACAAATGCAAAACAAAGCAGAGTTTTTACAAACTGAATAAAAGTGATCGAATGAAAAGAATCAGTACTTGTTATAGAACAATCCATTCGAGACGTGGGGAGTCTAAGCGCGCCACATTTTGAGATGGAGGCCAAACGAGGCAGACGAGATTCTAGAAAAAAGTAGAAACGTGTGCCGTTTTAAAATAAAAAACTATATAGATCTGTTGTCTTTCTTTGTGTTGATGTGTCACATAAAATTCCAACAAAATGCATCAAAGTTTAAGCTTGCAATGCAACAACGTGCAAAAAGCTGATGCGTAGTTTTATGAACCAATACATTTTGTAAAATGTCCAATTCTGTGGAAAAAAAGTGAAATCCTCTGACATTTCCTGACATTTTGCTTCCAAGTGATCTTGTTGAATATTCTTTCAAAAATAAAACAAAACAAAAAATAAAAATTCCGACTTTCTTGGAAGCAAAATCAAAACAAAAGTTTCTGTCACATTACTGTGACTGTTACTCAATTAGAAACGGATTAGCTGGCATTTTTGAACAGTGTTATTGTCCTGATTTTATGTTAAATATTAAAACATTTTGCATAACGCTTTGACGTTTCACCTCTAACTCCTAATTTGTGCCTAGGTGTTTACGTTCAACGCAGAAGAGATTGACAGAGAAGGGTGAGTGTGCATCAGCAGGAAAACAGGAAACCACGCCTCATAGCAACAACAAAGCCAGCAGATCTCGGGATTATAATTTCTTCTTCTTCCTTTTTATTTATTTATTTATTTATTTATTAGGAGCGTGTTGGTGAAGAGGATGTTCAGGCCGACTGATGAAGACCTGTGCCCGTCGCCACACAAACAGAGCCGGGAAGAGACGCACAAACGAGGTAACACGAGCACAAGACGTGCTTTCCGACTAACGGGGCTCCTGCAAAGTTTGGGAAGGTCTGGAATTTCATTTGAGTATTTTCCAGGTCTGGATATTAACTCTGGAAGAGGATAATAAAGTCTGTAACAAAATTTTTATTCCTCTGCTTTTTTTTTTTTTTTTTTTCCCCCCATATTTACAGCCATAAACAAAATGCTGTTTTAATCTGTAGCAGGTAAAAGCAATAGATGGTCGGCTTTCAGTCACATCTGGCAAGTAATACCAAATTATTTGAGCATTTGCTAAAGCCAGTGTGTTTGCTTGGACGTAAGGAATAGCAAACGCTTTTATTTTGAGTCAGCACAATTTGAAGCAGCAACGTATTCCCACGAGGAACGAAGCAGCTGTTCCTGAACTTCACACATCCTTATTTACTCTGAAGCTCCTGGGGAATAAAACATGGTACTCAATGTTCATCCTTGGCAAAACACGCTAAAAATCCTCTCCAAGCACGGCTTGTTCCGGAATAGTACTGGTCTGGGTGATTTTTAATAACTACGTGTGGGAAATGTCAAAATAACAGCCCAAGGTTATTTGTGATTCTGATCTTCTTGTTGTGCAAGAAAGGAAACTTTGAGATCCTTGAGGCTTCATGAAAAATAAAGAGAAAATTTGGGAACTGTGACATTACCAGTCAGGTTGCGTTAGCCGCCTTCTGCTGTTGCTTTGCAGTGCTGCTGTACGTCAGGAAGGAGACGGATGAAGTGTTTGATGCTCTGATGCTGAAGTCTCCAACCCTCAAAGGACTGATGGACGCTGTGAGCGCTGCCTTTCTGTCTGCAGGCGTCAAACACAGAATATATTTCCAGAAGATCTCGTCCTCACGCGCCCCTCTGTTTTTTCTCTACAGATATCAGAGAAGTATGGCGTGCCCACAGAGAGGATAGCCAAAGTGTACAAGAAAAGTAAAAAAGGGTGAGCCGGTGTCAAAGTAGAACTGTTTTATGTCCAGAAATTGACAGATTTAGGTTTAAATTAATGATCAAACATGACCAAACGTAACAATTTTGGGAGTGGTTTTGGCTTTTAATTCTGTGAAAACTCCTAATAGGTTTGAAGCAGTAATGTCTTCAAAATAAAATCTTTATTATTGTGAAAAAGATTGGTCCTGCCAAAATTGACAATAAATGTAGAAAGAAAGAAATCGTTCCATAATAGAAAAAAAAACAAAGAAAACATGGGGAAAATAACATTTGTAAATAAATGGATAAAGGAGAGAATGAAATATTACAGGAGATAATATATCAAAGTATAATAAAAAAATAAGTGATAGTAAATAAAATATACAAAATAACTACAGAATATGGGAGAGAAACGTAGAAAAAAATATTGAAATTAAAACTAAAACAATGAGTGAAAATACTGTAACATAAAATAAAATGGAAAATTAAAAATAATAGCAACAATGTTAGAATAATTGAAAATGATAAACATTAATTCATGTCATAATGTGAAATCAAATAAATTGAGGAAGTTATTTTTTGGTACATTTACTTCTTTATTAAGCCATTTTTTTTCTGAATTTACTGCTAGTTTTGGCAGGATTTGCCCTCCATAAGCAGCTTCCACATTACTAACCAACCCTGATGACCTTTCAAAATAAGGCTTTATCTATTATCTAAAATTCTTTGAAAAAGCTCATAATTTACCAACAACCCAAAAAACCCCTTAAGATCTAAATTTTGGATTCAGTATTCAATTTTTTCTACTATTTATGTTTTTGGTGGGAAGAATCCTGGTGAACATGGACGACAACATCGTCGAGCACTACTCCAACGAAGACACTTTCATCCTCGGCATCGAGAGCAGTGCCGACGCCTTCAAGGTCATCCTGACGGAGATCTGACGGCTCGCCCTCGGATCTCATCGCCTGCAGGAGAAACTTCTGATGAGTTGATGGACTTTACTTCAAACCTCTGAATCCCCCGATTCCCACACTACACTTACCTCTATGAAGCATTTTCTATTTCCTATGCAAGATGACAAAAAAAAAAGAAAAAAAAAAAAGACGTTCTTGTGAATTGATAGAAGAAACACTGGACTCCATACCCATGTACTTCGGTTTTACTGAATATTTTTACTGTATAAACTCTTTGTTGTATAAAATAATTATGTACAGACGCGTTTTTTGCCAAATGCCACTTAAATGTCTGATATGCTGTATGTAGCCGCAGCTTTAATTTACTTAGTTGATTCCAAGTACAACTTAGCAGCTTTTATTTTTTCTGCATGCCAAACTTTGTTTTTGCTAGAAGTGTCATTATTTATTATTATTTTTTTGTATTTCTATGCATATGATCCAACAATTTCAAGTAGATTTCTTCAAAATCAAAGTAAATGAATTTTAAAATTGTTTGATGCCCTCGTCTTTCAGCCACGTGGTAGAAGCTACGTTTTTATTTAGCATGGTTTTTAAAACAGATGAATGAAATATTTCATTTGTAAATGGAGATGTAATATAAGTACAGCTGTTTGGAAAATGTAATAAAAAAACAAACAGAACAACAGAAATGCCCTTTTTCAAATAGCTATAATTTATCAATTAGGCAATAGCAAAAAAAAAAAAAAAAATCAAAAAAATAATTTCTACTCTTACAATGGTGTGGAAAAAAAATATAAATTACTTCTGTTTTTTGTTTTTAAATCATGTTTGCTGTTATTAATCTGATGTTTTTTTTTAGTTCATCTGTGTCTGAATTTACTACAATTGTTATTTTTTGGAAAAATAGAAAAAAACCTGATGGTAGCTCTCATCTCCAAAAGTGTCTCAACTAATTTAGGGGCCTGTAACCCCTCACCTGAGGTCAGGTAAGTCTAGTAGCTTTTATTTCCTAAAATAAAACAATTCAAAAACTAAATATTTTATTAACTCTGATTATCTTTGACATTAAAACCTGATGCTATGAAAACATTTGTGATAAAACACAGATTAAAAAAAACCCCCAAAGAAATCTGAAGTTTTTCCACAACTGATAAGTTTCAAGCTTTGACTTAAAATACTGAAATATATATTTTTTTTCCAATAAAAAAATCCAGTTTTATACATCATACCCCTTATATTACAAAAAGAGCTGCAAAATAAATCCTTACTCCTCCATTTTCTTTTATTTGAACAAAATGAACATCCTACACAGAATACATGATGCAAATTACTCATACAAAATCTAGAAAATTATAGTGATTTTTTTTTTCCTTTTTGTTCAACAGTTGAACCGTACAGAATAAATGGATACAATACTGTGATTTTTTTGTCTTCTTTCATTTCATTCTTCTATATTTGGCACTTGACCACAGGATGCAAGTGAAATGAAATAAAGAGGTGGAAGTACCTGATGTCTCAATGAAAGGAGCAGAACTGCAAAATTATTATCACAGCTGAATTTTTGTCTTTTTTTAATGTTCACCCAATAGTTACATTTCAACATGTGAATACAGCAGTTTCTCATATCAGCAGGGCAGTGAAATAATCCTGGTGGAACAAGTGAAATGTTCACAGTGAGATCTGCTCCTGCAATCAGTTTTCAGTCTGTGGAAAAGTTAAAAACACGACTGCTGGCATTTACTCAGACAAAATCTGAACTTTATCACTTGTACAGAACATTTTCTTTTTTTTTTAGCTTTCTTGCACAGAAAATTAAATTAAATCAGGGAGAACGGCTTTGGATTTCAACATTCCTTCTCTTATGAGGGGAAATTAATTTGCTTCAAACTAATTGTAACAAAGCCAAACGTGCAAAAACACACCTGGTTCTCTCCTTTTGCTTAAAACATGTCTAGCATAAATATGTGTGAATACACTGTACAAGTTTATTACATATTTGTCAAGTAAAAGAAATGAACATATCAGTCACATTCCAGTATTTTACGCATGAAAATTGAAAGTGAAATCTTTGCGCTGCAGCAAAACGCTGCAGCGTAACGTCAGAATAAAATGAGAACATACTATATATCCATATATCTTTTGCTTTTTTTCTTTTTCTTTCACACTTAAACTGCGGTTGCAGACAAACGATCGCAGCTCAGTTTGTGCATAACGTAGAGTCGCTCTCCAGAGACCACGTCGGTATACCCTGCGGTCACAACTTCATTTAGAAAGCAGAGTCAGTTTTGGTTCTTTCATGACATTCTTTCAAAAAAAAAAAAAAAATACAGTACATAAAAGAAATATTTATTTAAAACAATGATTCCCAGATCTTGTGTCTAAATAACCGTTCTGTAGCCCCAGACTGACATGCTTCATTTCCCCCCCAGTGTTGACAGTGAGCTACATTGCAATACTTGGTAAAGATCTGTTCATCACCACTCTGCAAACCGTCTGTGTCAGTCACACAGATAAAACCAACATTATTCTCTTTAAATAGGAAATCCTGCTTTTAAAAAATAATAATTAAAAAAAAGGGTAAAAACAAACATGGATTTGCTTCAGCGTACCTCGTGGATGAGCTGCGTCATCCCTGCCGACTGCGGTCTCAGCGCAGGGAAAAGCTTTTCCGTTTCAACTTTGAGTCTTTGATGGTAATTTCAGTCCTTCAAGTCAAATCTGTACCGCGGATCAGACCCGTGTTTGTGCAGAACCTTTGACCGAACACAGAGGCCCGTGAACAGCGTGTGAAAGATTATTTACAGACGTATACGTCGTGCTTCGGTACAGCATGTGTCCGTGTGTTCATGTGCCTCTCTATAGGTCAAAGTATTACATTTCAAAAGAGTCTCAGGTGGGTCAAATGGGAGCCATTTTGAAAATGTGCTAACGCATCAGTCCAGCTTCCTACTGCCCAGCACTGCTGGGGTCACACTGCAGCAGCCGCACGATGGACGGGTCGTTCTTTGCTCCCTCCACGAACTCCTCCAGGGACAGTTTGCCTGAAACAGACAAAGTTTAATGCAATTAAAACAAGTTTTGCCTCAAGAATGTTGAGTTAAGGACTCTGAGCAGCCTTACCGTCTCGATTTGTGTCCATCTGCCTGAAGATTTTGTCTGTGCGCTTCTCAGGCGTGGATTCGTCTTCTGGCATTTTCATCACAGAGGAGACCATCTTGTAAATGGCCTGAAAAAAAAAAAAACATCAATAAGAGTTGATTTTGATGTTTGCAGAGATTCTCTATCCAATCTGACTTATTTTGAGACATTTTACCTAGTAACAACTGGTTATTGTTACTTTAAATAATGCAGAGAATTGTGGACAATACGGCAGATTCTGATTCTGATTGTTGAGATGCAAACGTTTGGAGTTGTGACAAAGTACAGACACAGAGGGCTAAAAAAGTGCATAGTTTTTTAAAAAGAGCAAAAACAAAACAAAATCAAGAGGTATGAAGATTTCTATCTGGCATTGTACCAGGAATAACAACAGTACAAAAATACAGTTTTATTTCATCTTTCCAGTTTTGTTTTTGTTTTGTAGAAACTATTTCTGTTTGATTCTAAATGCTTATTAAATCTTGATGCAGTGTTGTGGAGATTTAAAAAAAATCCCAACAAATAAACACATTTTCACTTCAGACTTTAGCTAAAACTAAAGAAAACCAACTTGGAGAATAGGATTACGCAGTCTGCTTGGTTTAGCTCTATGTTGTGTGATGCAACACGTGTAGAGGATGTGTGTGTGCGCGTGTGTGTGTGTGTGTGTGTTTGACGCACAGTGAGGAATCTAAAGCGCTCGCCCAATAAAACAAAACTTGATTTAGCTGTAAGTGAAGGAGCGCACGGCTAAATGAACTCTCCTCTAGACGAGTCCAATTCAGAGAAATCTGAGAACAAGAAAGGAACGGATAGTTTCTACTATCAGAAGATTTTTCAGCTGTCAAATGACACAGAACAGAAGAGATAATGAAAATATAAGCAGGGTTGCAAAATTCAAATGTAAAGTTGGGAAAACAAAATGTAAATACTAATGGACTGCCTTTATCAGGGAATTTAAATGTAATCAAATGCATATTTTGGCACACAAATCTCCCTTTAATTTTTGAAAAAAGACAATTTATAAAGGTACATAAACGTCTATTTTAGGACATGTGTAGTAATTTTTAAAAGAACCATCATTTTACCTGTATATTTCGGGTTAAAACTAAAGGTAAACCAAAAACATTTTGCAAAGAGGATGAATTTTTTTTTCTTCTGTCAGATGGAAAATTATGTACAATTAAAAAAGCCCATAGATTCAAACCTAATGACAAGAAAAACATATAAAAGCAATTTATTGGTACTTTTAATCTAAATTCTTAGTGGAAATTCAAAGCAAATATTGCAGGAACAAACTGAAAAAGTGCTGCATTTGTTGTTATGTCATTATTTAAATCCTCAGCTTATACTTTTTATTTTTTAGCCATAGATATTCAGACTCATTGTTGAAGGTCCAAAGAGCCACTTGTGGTTCCGGAGCCGCATGTTGCAGACCACTGGACTAGACGTTTAAAATTACTCAAAATTTAATGCAAAGTTTTCAGTCTGAAATATTTCCACTATTCAAAGAGCTTAACTTTTTTTAGTTTACGCCACAAATATTCAAGTGACATTTTAACTTCTAAGAAACCTGGATGAACGAAAACACCTGACAAAAATCTAAAAGACGGCCTCTTACCGTTACAATCTCCAGCATCTCAGCCTTGCTGATGTATCCGTTCCCGTCCAGGTCGTACATGCTGAACGCCCACTTCAGCTTCTGGTCCAGCCGGCCGCGGGAGGTGACGCTCAGGGCGATGATGAACTCCCTGAAGTCTATAGTCCCGTCGGCGTTGGCGTCAAACGTGCGGAAGACGTGCTCGGCGAACTTTGAGGCATCCCCGTACGGGAAGAAGTTGGCGTAGATCTTCTTGAACTCCTCCATGTTGAGGGCGCCGCTGGGGCAGTCCCGCAGGAAGCCCTTGTACCACTCGGTGATCTCGTGCTCGGTGAAGTCCGTGTTCTCCATCAGGTCCTGCATGACGTCGGGGCGGAGTTTGCTGTTCTGTTTGCCCATGGCTGCTTGTTTTGGAGGAGCTTCTGGATGTGAGGGCAGCGGCGCTTTAGACTGCTGAACAAGAGACGCGAGAGGATACGTTAATAACCGCATGAAAAGAAGAGCGAGCGGAAAAACGTGGAGGCCAAAAACAGGGTGAGAAATGAAAACTATCGTAGATGTTTAGCAGCTCCGACTTGAACATAAATTTTTATTTAAACTGAAAAAGTCATCATTCATTCAGAACCACCTGATGAGGTTTTACAGTTTGTTTGGGTCATTTTATTTAAAAAACCAAACAAACATACTAATAAAAAACAAGTAGAGGAATGTCTGGTGAAATTTTTTTAATTGTTTAGTCATCTCCTTGAATAAAACCATGCAAGTAGAAAGAAGTAAATCTCGGCTCTCTGAACTAGAGACGGACAGAAAAATTGGTTGATGACTCAAAATAAAATAAAAGTGTCAACACCATCAGACAGGAAGTTGTTACTGAGGGAAGGAGATTCAAAATCAGACTTCCAAAACTGAAGCACAAAAGAGTGAGCAGCTTCAACAAGGCAAGAAAAAGCTTAAAGTTTCCAATTCTCACCACTTTAATTGCCTCAACTACATTAACAAGCAGGATAATTCTCCATAAATAAAAAAAAAACACTTTGCACTCACACTCTAAAAGGTTTTTCAACCTTTTAACCAAGCTGGGTAACTAGCAAATGAGACAAAAGAAGCATTCATAATGTCCTCCTTTCTATTTAATATCAAAGTGCAAAAACATATCACAACAGCAATGAACAATATGCAAGATAAAGGAGAAACGGGGACCACTGAATGTTTGCAGGGAGCAGAACATGTGTAGATGCACCAACCACACCTGTCGATAACCACGTGCATAATAATGTGCCTGTGCATGCATCTCTGCAGATGCAACTCACATTTCCTGCAAGAACTTTGAGGCTCGTTGTCGAAACAGCTTTACAGCCTTGCCAATATTTGTTGAGCTGTAAAATTTGAGTCTCGTTATAAATCTGACGGGTTCAATGAAAGGTTGTAAACTATTTTCATCTACAGGAAGAAAGGAAGAAAAAATGTCTTTTGTAAAGCTAATGTGCTCAACAGCCTTTTTCTTAACTCTCTAAGCTAAAGTTGTGAAAAGCTTGTAGATTATGGCAGCTAAAAGCAGGAATATCAGGTCAAAACTAAGAATAACAGTCTAAACACTTCACATTAGAGACTTCAGTTAATGTTTTCTGTTTCTTTAAGAAAGTAAGAAATGTGAAAGTAGTTACTTTGTTAAAAGTACAGACTCAAAAAGATGGAAGAAAATGATTTAATTTACACTATAAGCTTCATTGTAAAACTATTAGTGTTGTGCCTGTGAGACACTGATGAATATTTTTAACATTTAAAATCACATTCTGGACATTACACACCGACATAACTTTCACTGATTGAGGAAAAACTCCCTAAGAAGAATTTGACTTTTATACAACTCATAAAAAATCACAGCTACAATGATAACCTGAAACCAAACAACTCCACTGAAAGGGGAAAACAAACCTTTTTTTTTTTTTTTTAAAGTCTCATTAATTTCTCATTGTTGGGGAAACCAATGGGGAGAAAAATCTTCTATCCGTCACTATTGTTATTCATTTTTCTAGAAATCTTGGTATGGTTTTAGGTAACACTTTTGAATTTTATGCAAATAAATAAATAAACCAACCATGCACATTCATATGGCAAGTTTTGGACTGTGAGAGAAAGACAGAAGAACATTTAAAAACACAGAGAAAACGCACAGACTTCATGTAGAAATATGTTGAACTGGGATTCAAACCCAGAACCTCCTTCCTGCAAGAACAACCAACTACTCCACCGTGCAGCCGACTTACTATATTTCCACAACTACAGGCCTCAAAACCAAAAGCAAATTGGATTTTATTTGGGCCAATGTTTTGTTTTTTATACGTTTTGTTTCTTGTTTCTTATACGTGCACTTTTCATTTCAAGTTATTCTCCATCTGAACCACCAATTCTCTTACATTTGCATTTTAATTGCTTGATAGATTGTGGTGCATAACGATGCTTTTTGAGGCAAAGGAGAAACAACAAGTCATGCAGTCACTCTTGTTACCACAGTCAGATAAAAAAAATTACTTTACAAAATGCTTTTGACTCACATTAGAAATTAATAACGCTTCCTGGAAAGCCTAATGGCTTATTCGGTTGTTTGCTTTTAGTTTTAATCGAAAATACGCAGCATCCATCCAGTCCCACTGTTTACAAGATGACTAAAATGTTTTGCCCGCCATTATTATAAACAAGACTGATAAGGTTAATTAGTGCTGCTCCTGAGAGTTTCATAAAAGCAAGAGCTACGAAATTAATCAACATGATGTGTTTATATGGTCAATATTTACTTTACCAACAATTCAGCAACTAGAAAAACTCAATAAAAGTTCTATAATGTGAAAATCTTTCATTTTCAGCCACTTACTAAAGAGAAAACAGGAACTTTTGGCAAGATAAAGAGATGCTTTCAACCTCAGCCTGATTAGTTAATGTAGATGCTTTCCAAGTAGGATTGCAATTATTCACAAGACAAAAAAAAAGAAACTGCTTTCAGCCTTTCTAGTCGTCTTTGTAAAACAAGATGAGAACCTGGAAACTGAAACAACTTCAATGATGTCCTTTTTTGAAAATTGAAAACCATCAATTATCATGCAAATCTATATTTTCTTTATACTAATAAATCATTTTGGTTTATCTTAACATTTCTGGCAAGAATAAATAAACTACCAGACTACCTGATGACTGAATTGGTAGTTTCAATTGTTATTCAATCTCATTAGAGATTAATCGATCAAAGCTTTTGCTGCTGACGTTAGAATTTCTCTGCAAGAACTGTAAGATAAGAACAGTATTTAAAAAATGAATACTGCTTTTCAACCATAAGGAGTCAATTTAATGAGATAACAGGGGAACAAATGAAGGCAGAATGTTCTTTAGAATATTATACTAGCATTTAGCATGGCTAGCATTACTAAAATTGTAGCCATTATATGAATTCCCCAAATAAAATAGATTGTTTCCTTAACTGAGATTTCTAAAAGTTTGCCATCATTCCTACTTTTAGCAGGTTCCAAAAAAGACAGGCTCCAAACTTAAAAGATAAAAATCAAGCACGTTTCTTCAGCCTGTTTTCTGCGATAAGTCTTGCTCTCTCTTGCTCTTTCACAGTCTGAGAACGCCACAGAAATGCATTTTGAATACGTTTTCCTTTTAATTCACTTCTTTCTGCACAGCCTGCTCATTTTTCTATGTTCTGGTTGCATGCAACTCCTGCAAATCCTTTTCCAACAATATTCTAGTTTGCAGAAATTAAAGTAATTAAGATTTCCAACCAAAATACTATCTAATAAATGTTTTTAATCAAATATTTTGCTTGTGAAAGTGTTTCCCACTTTGGTGAGTTAAAATAGACAAAAACAAATATGTGCCTGATCATTATGTTTCAACTGAGCGCCTGCAGCCCCAGCAGCAACACAACACTCCCATTGGTGATTATCTTTGTTTATTTTAAAACAAGATGACGGGGTGAGAATTCAGGCCTCCATCGAACATCCCATTAGCCAGTCACCCTAAGATCTCCTCTATTTCTGACTCTGTGAGATCACTGGCCACAACTAACCGTTAAGGCTCTTACCTGCTGCTCCTGGCAGACTGGAGCCCACAGGCTTACATAACGGGAGCTTTGACAAGTGCTAAGTTCACGTGGTGTGGGCAGATTCTCACTCAAGCATCCCAGGAGGTCAGGACAAGTGACTGAAAGCTAGTTTAACCTTCTGAGCTGAGAGCAGGCCAGAGATAGAGCTGCTGACCTAAGCTAAAGCAGTTGGAGTGGATCTGAGCAGAACAGGCCATCACTTTCAGTTTCTAGCAGCACCAACATGAACACCAAATATTGGGAGTCCAAGATGGGACTGACCAGAAATCAACGAGGTAATCTGTTGCATCAAACATCTGATGAGATGTCTGATGCTTAATGCATGTTTTTCAAATGACAACTCGACATTTACTTTAACTTTTTTTTTCTTTTTTTTTTTGCATTTTTAATATTGTATTAAGTTTGATGTGTTTCTGAACAAATAAACCTGAAAATAAACCTCAAATAGACATCGGGGAGTGTTTTTAAAGATTTTTCATCTGTTTTACATCACTAAAAATTAAGATATGTTTTATAATCTTAAAAACATCTTTTTCTGTTTCCATTTGATTAACAATGTTTCCCACCATCATCATTAAACTTTGGTTTGGGGAAGTTCAACCTGACTGGTAATATTTACTAAATGCAACATTAAATCATTTCAGGGTTTCCCCAGGTTATTATAAGCCTGGCCGGGACACCAGGCTTTACTTGTGCCCCTACCAGGCTTAGCCAGTTTTCTATTTTTTTTATGTTTGCATTTTTTAAGGCTTTGTAGTTGGTGTTCAGATATTAATCTTCCAATAATTTTCAAATTTCCTGTCAACTTTAAACATTTTTTAAACTCAAAAACACAGCGGTTTGCTGGATGAAAGACTGTCGAGCGCCCCAATCACCGGGCGTAGCAAGTTTTCTAAGGGAAACCTTGTATTTACTTCAACCCAAAAAGTGCTCTGATGTGCCTATATAACCGGGCTAAACAATATCAGGAAAACATGCAACTTCAACACTATTACTGAACATTTAGACGACTGAAAAATCTACATTTTGTCTCCAGATTTCCAAACAGAGGAAGCAAGATCCTAAATAAAAATACTAATCATGGCTTAAGAAGTAAATCCTAATTTATGAATCACAGATTTACTTATTGTTCTTATTTTAAACTCCAAAGAGCATCAAAGAAGCTGTTTTGCAAATTTACAGACTAGAATAATGTAACTTTTTACTTTTATAATAACCTGCCACATAAATCAATTATTGCATCACTTTAAAAATAATACTTTTTCTGACTAAATTTGGAGACTGTGATTTTATACAGTTGTTCCAAAGAAATGTTACTAGAATAAAGAGATATTTGCTCAGTACTGATGTTCAAACAGAGATAAGTTGAGCAGCTGGGGTCTCTCTAGTGTACTTAAGTTCGTCTGTTCTTGTTGTTTGAAGCCCTCCACACGGCATTCGTCTCAGAACATCTTGTCGGCCACTTATGTAATGTACACAGATCTCCATTTATATCCTGCAGGTAAGCTTCGACGCAAGAGTCCAACAGATAATCCAAGAACAGAGGGAGATGAAGGAAGCTGTCTGAGAGCCAAAAGGACTGAAAAGTACCAGATTACTGACCATATGAATGAGGCGGCCACTTAGGCGTGATGATGCACCTTTCACCAGGCTTACCAAGACGTCAATTTTACTTAAAAAAAAAGTAAAAAAATAAAAAAATAAAAATTATGAAGCTGCTTTTCATCTTTGCAGTAACAACATTTCCAAATCAGAAGCAGCCATCAGACCAGACCAAATATAAAAACTACAACTGATGTTTCTGCTGAAGTTAAAAACATATTACATAGTTCTGTCTAAGCCTGTCACAAAAAGCAGTAAATCAATTAAATGCATGGAAAATTAAAACAAGCGCAATAAAATCCATTTGAATGGTTGTTTTTCTTGTTTCTTTCAACCAAAGACTGGGTGACAAAAGGCTTCTGGTGCGCTGGTCTCAACTAGCCCCTTTTTTGAAGGGACATTTTATTTAGAGACTTGAGTATTCAATTTATTTTTGATATTTAAAATTTCTTAAAATGTACAATAGGAATTAAAGTATATTGATCTCTTAGAGGGTGTACTAGCATTATTATGCAATTATATTACTTGAAAATGGCTCAAAACATTATTGTTTATCGCAATAATGTCTGGGACAATTTATCATCCAGCAAAATTTGTTATTGTTACAGGCCTAGTTCTCCAACAAAAAGCACACTCAGTATGATTGCTGATTTTATCAGCAGTTCTGCTTTGTCTTTGTCTACTGGTGAACAATAACTGCAGATTGGCAACAACATTTGTTTTGTGTTGTTGGAGAAGAATCATTCAGTTAATTCCCAAAACACTGGACTATGCCAAGACTGATCAGCAGGTTAAATACAGAAAAATCTGGAGTGTTTTTTTGTTTTTACTCTTCTTCTATTCATTAAATGCAAATTAGGAACACCTGCTGTATAAACCAACACTTTGTCTCTAATGAGCTGCAGAAATCTCAGATAAAGGTTAGGAAAATAAATTATCTTGTTATTCCTTCATTTTAATTTGGATTCAAAATTACAGTAATATATAGACATATCTTAGTTCCTGTACCGTTTCTCCTTGTTAACATTGTTGCAGATGACAAAAACTGAGTCGAGATCAGAAGTGCAGCCTTTACCGATTTAGTCAAACCATTAACACCAGTGAAGTTAAAGTTAAATGCCATGGCAAGAGACGGAAACTAATGCACAGGAACCACGTTTACTCTAAAATCACAGATCTGATCTCACTATGGTATCATCTATGTGGATGCAAAGAACTGAGGATGTATGTGTACGGCTCTAATTCAAACTGACTAATTCGAAAGATGAAATGTTCACACTTGGTAAAGCTTAATAGTTTGGGTCAAATTTTAAAGCCTTTAAAAAACTCAGGAAAAAAACAAGTTCTGGCTGCAGCCCATTTGCAATCAAGCCGCCAGATAAAGCAGCTGCTGCCCAGCATAACTTTTGGAGCAGGGAGCACTCGCGTTACAAGAACCGTGGCGGTGTGTGTGTTCACTGCAGCGAGCTTCAGCGGCTCCTTGAATGTCTGAGTGCAACTTAATCTGCCGTGTTATTTGGTGTGAGGTCAGAGGCAGACCACTGTTGGTCCGATCTGTACCACAGAGTGGAAGGAAACAGTGACTGTAAAAGCTTTTTGTTCATCAAATGACAACCAAAAGTTAACTTCCAGCAACTAACCCAAGTTGGGAGTAAAGCGAAAAGATCTTAAGTCAAATTTAATTCTTCAAACTTGCATAGTTGGATGAAGGTAAATAAAAACTTCCACTTTCACAGTTCATTGGTTCCATGCAAGAGAACAGAGATGCAATCAATCGGTCGGCCAGAGATTACAACGAAAATTGTGATTTTTGTCCTTGTAGTCATTAAATGCATCAGAACTAACAACTCTTCACCAACCCACAACATATACTTTCACGCTAGCTCCATCAAGGACCCGCCAGCTCATTTTTCTCTTCTAGCCCTTTCAGTTTGTAGAAAATGAAAAGGTCAAAATCAAAATTGGTATCAGCCAGGAAGAAGCCCAATGGTGCATCTCTAATTTGAAGTCAAATTGAACTGAAAAAATATGCGAAACTGCTAATTGCATCCAATTAGACAGAAAATAAATGCAAACAGTGTATTTCTTCTGCACAGCTGAGTGGCAGGACTATCGAATAATGCTCTCTTCCTAAACAAAAAGATAAATTTCTAAAGGTATTTATTGCTAAATATAAAAAAGTGGTAGTAAACTCTTCCTACTTCAGGCGCTTATTAAAGCAAACCCTTTGTAATAATAACCTCCACCTTCCATTTAAAACCGCCATCAGCATTAAAATATTTGTGAATCATCGAAAAACCCCAAATAGTCGTCACCTTTAGTGATAAACAGTATGTCCTAATTACAGACTTTCATTGCTTTATTTTTTATTATTTGTCAGTTTTTAAAAGAAAGAAGAAAAATGGCTTCTCCTCTTTGTGCGCAAAACCCAAGGGAGAAACTTCATCATAATTCGGCACACATCAGCTCCCATTGTGAGACGGAGAGCTCTTTGCGTCAAGGCGCTGCAGAAAACCACAATTATGACACTGAAGCCATTATGAGGAGCGGATGAGAACAAGATAAAAAAGAAAATGCCACTGACGGCAGAGAGAGATGGAGGGAAGAGCTGCAAAACAGACTGAGCATTGGACAAACACTCAGAGAAAATTGTTGCTGATTATATGTGGAGAGCACCGCTCATATTTCCCCTGAATGTCTAAACAAAAGCCAGCAGAGATGGAAATGTCAATGTGACAACTGAACGTCTCCCGTTCCCCTCCGTCGCTGTTGTCTCCTGCAGAGTATGAGGAAAAGAACATGCAGCTTCCTATCAAAAACATTCTGTATCACTTAATCCTCTCTCACTCCACCTACTTTTTTTTTTTTTTTCGCCTTTTTCTTTTAAGTACTAATTCGATTCAAAAGCCCGCCGACTGCCTCATCGACGAGCCAAACTACAGGCCGAGCCGCCCACCACTGTGGTCAGATCTGACCCAAAACAAATGGAAAACACACCCGTGAAGGCAAAAAATAGAACATCTGTTCAAATTTAGCAAACATCTGTCGGAGATCCGCATCTTGAAATGTTTAGAGACAAGCTTCAACACCTCCGTCTTAATCCAGCTCAAGTTGCTGGATTACTAAAATTAAATCTAAAAATGTCCAGATGCCACACAGCTGTGTGTTTGCTGAGGTTTCTCTTTTGTTTGTTTCCTCTGTCCAACAGAGCATCTTTCTTCTCATTTCCTGCAGCTAAACGTCTCATCGGGATGACTAAACCTCCTCTTTTGACACCAACATTTATGAGTCTATTTCAGTGTCTATTAACACCCCCAGGAACCCATTACAGGGTCGGACAGAGGAAGTTCAGCCACAAACCATATAACATACCAGCTAGACTTCCCACTGTGTGAATAAAAATACTCCAGCTTCACAGTTTTTGCACGAGATTTAAAACTAAATCACATGATCTGACTTGATTATCCATAAAAACTGTCTGCACATGTCTTTATTTTGCTTTACATAAAGAAAAAGAACATCTTCTTTCATCCAGCCGGCCAGCAGTGCACAGTAAAGCACAAAAAGGGGCTGCAGTATGATGACTCTTTCCAAAACCTTGGCCAATATGATGGCTTTGTTGGCACCTTCCTGGAAGAACTTTAAACTTTACTACAGTACAGCCTTTCAGTTTTATGTGTTATGACTTAGCGTTCAAGAACAACCTTGAATTCAGAATTCAATATGGCTGCCTTTCAAATAAGCTTTAATAATAGCTAAGTTTATAAACTGGTACGAACAAAAGAAGCTCAAGTACCATTAATGGTACTTGTAGCACAGATAAGAACCAAGACTCTAAACGGAAACATAAGGAAGGACTGCATCGTTCAGTTTTTCTCAAATCAAACAAATCATTTCAGTTAATGTTTCCTGACACATTTTACTAACACTCAATAAATTTCTAAACAATTTGAAAACAAATTTTGATCATTTTTTTATCCCAGATCTTAGGCGACTGACATGTTCTCTCTGTCCTAATTCCTAACCTACAGACATGGTCCGAGTATATTTTAATTTACGCTTTCGTGAACATACCTACTAGAATCTGATAAACCTCAAGTCACCTGCAAAAAACATTTTCTAATTCCAGACTGACAAGAATGTGCAATTTAAAAAAGAAATACAGCATAACCTTTTGTTTCACAGCAGCATGCACTCTGGTATTGCTTTTGTAGTCAAACTATCATTTGTCTAATGAGATATGTTGGCTCTAAAAACAGTTACAAGTCAAATTAAGTGACGTTTATTCAAAGCACGTAAGAAGTAAATTGGTAGGCTTTCAGTAGTCTTAGTAATATTTGAAAAGACGCAATCATTCCTACATAAAACTCCAATGAAATTCTGCTAATTTTGCTAAAGGCTGCAAAGCCTCACATTGTGAGGCAATCCCAAGCTTTCTACTTGTCTAAAAAAAACGGCAAATAAAAAAAAAAAACCCACAAAAACAAAATCACAACACTCAAAATAAGTTTCTGCAGTCAGATTGAATCTCTCTTGTGCAAACATCTTCTATTTGAATCCTGCTCCTTGTGCTCAAAATCTCGTGTTCTCAAAATGTCAAAGATACAGTCAATTCATGATAATGTGCAAGCAGAGAAAGCAGACCTGAGAGAAAAGGTTGCATCTCCACAGAGGAAGTTAAAGTGCAAGAGTCAAAAAGGAGCGACAAATATTTGTGCATTAAATCTGAGCACAGAAAGATAATTTTGGGGATACTTTTTTAATGCATATCAACGTTTTAAGCGAGAGAGGTGCAATACAGGAGATGCATGCTCAATCTAAAAAAATAATAATAATAATTCCTCCAAATGTCTGACATTCATTTTTGTGACTGACTCCCTGTTTTAACTTAAAACAGCCTGGAGAGTGAAAACAGAGTGATTGCTGCATCTCTATTGACTGAATGCACACACAATTTACCAGAGACATTCATTTGCAGGAGAGTAAACATTTCCACTCGATTGTCAAGGTGAAACAAATGCAGTAAAAGCTGCCTTCTTTCTCCTGCTTTATTCTACCGACTTGACTATTTGCTGAAACGAGATACTCACTCAGCTCTGTGCGGTCTCCACTTCCTGTGTTCACGCTTTAAGCGCAAATACAGCGAACATCTCTGAGAACTTCTCTGGAGGTTCATTAAGGATAAAAAGGACCAGCCTCATCCGATTAGAAATGTAGGTGAAGCCTGATCAGCGGCTAGCGACGTATAATGCTGCTGCAGGGCAAAGTTATGGAAGAAACTCTCAAGTGTTTCTAAAAAATGCACCATAACAGCTTAACAGTGATGGAAAGACGCAGAAAGAACTATTGTTTGGGTTATAAACTTATTTAAGCTGGGTTGTTAGGGAATAAAAGTATCAGGAAGAGGGTACACTCACTATAGAGGGAAGGGAAGGACGGGGACATTAGCCACAACTTACCTCGCTTTTTCAGTTTGCGTGGAGGGTTTCTTCTTAAAGAGTCTCCTTAATAGTCCATTACCTCGAGTCGGGGAGCAGTGGTGGAGTCTGAGAAACCGGCGGGGTGTAGCTGAACCCACACAGGAGCTGCAATACCTGACTGCTCTCCGTCCAAACTCCGAGGTGAAGCTGACTGTTTTCTCAACCGCTGCTCACTCAGACTCTGCTCAGCCCCGCAGCTCCTCACCGCGGTGTCACGTGGGACAGCGGCGACCAATGAGAGGCGGCGTTGTCTTGGCAACAGGGGACGGTGCATGAATGGCGATTAGCTTGAGAAGTTTCCCTTTCACAGAAAGTTGGTGGGTTTTCTGTCAAATATCTCTGTTTTATAGAAAATAGAACTTAAAAGGGAAAAAATACAAGTGCTTTGTCATAATTGCGAGATACAGAAGATATTGTCATTATTACTTTAAAGGTTTTTGAAAGCTGAAATTCAAATCTTTTAGAATTTATGATTTTATAATAATTCGTACTTCGAATTTGAAAGTGGAAATTATTATGTTGGAGATTTAGTTTGACTTTTTGAGAGCCAACAGACTAGTAATGTTAACAAGTATACGTCTAAAAATATCTGTAATATTTCAGCTTATCTTAAACAATTTGATTAAGCCATAATAAAAACATTCAAACAAACGAGATTAAACAACGTGGAATACCGTCACCTGCTTTTAATTTGTATATGGAGGATAATGGTACTATTATTTGGAATATTAAGCAAGGTCAAATATAACATTTTGCATCTTTTCATTGAGCAGAGCATAAACTTGTGTTTGCTGGTTCTCATTGGGACATTATGATTCAAGGAAAACATGTAACCATCATATTACTGTTGACTATTGAATAATTATTTTAGTTGCAATTAACCCTCATTTCCTCCACATTGCTTTGTCCTCACCGCGCTTTATGAACTTTAGCATGGTCACTAAAATCTTTATGAGGTGAGGTTAAAGGACATTTAATCCATTGGGCCAAATATATTGTTGGCTTCTAGACCTTGAATGCATCACACTTTAATTCTAATAGCAAAACAGATTATTCATCCCAGTTGTCCTATGTGACTACGTTTTTGCAGAAGATTATGTATCCATGTCATAAAGCTCTGGTTCATATGATCAGGGTTGATGTCTGTGGCAATAATAGCAGGCAGTGTTAGGGAGTATATATGTAAGCAAATTTTTGGCATGCAAATTCTAACTCTGATACTAAATGATGCTAAAGTCTCTTCTTCTAAAGTCTGCTGTGTCTCTTTTATGCAGTTTTTGTTTCTACTGGGGAATTTTATCTGCACATTAGGGTGGTAATAGACGAAGTGATACTAATTAAAAAAAAAATCTGTAAACTACATTTAAAAAATACATACAGAATAATATGCTAGTTTTGCACCCCATCATGCTAATATTATTAAATATTTTTTTACACTTTAGTTTTGCATGTATTCTGAATGTCTTAGTACAATCTTTAGGATGGAGTTCAGTTTCAGTCAGTCCAATGTTGCGATTTCAATCATTTGCATGAAAAGGATTTGTCATGTTCTGAGAAATGGGCTTATTTATTTCTGAGTATTGCACTCTGTTGCTGCTGCTGATCATGATGAAGATGAGAGAGCTTACTGATGATGACCACCATGCGGCCGGCATTGCCCTGTACAGGTGTTCCTATGCAGGCACATTGAGAGGCAGCATGCTTTGGCTAAGATGATTAGTGGAAGTCAAAGCCATGCTGAGCCTATTCTGTTGCTGTTCCAAGGAGCGTTTTCTTAAGGGCTACAGGAGGTACGCTGAGAACCTCTCCCTCCCCCTGTGTCAGCAAAACCCTGATCACATAGACAGGTAGAGCTGATCCAAACCATGCAAAAGGTATAGAGTTACAGTCCCAGTGAATCAAACAGATATGTGAGTCTATATGAGTTGAACCACATCTTCAATGGCTCCTACTGTGAAAATAACGATAAACCATAATTTAAAAGGCTTTATATGTAATGCAACAGCAGAATATTGCAAAAAATAGTTGTGGAAGTGAGGTTACATTCAGTTTTCTGAGTGTATAAAATTAAGAATAGCACCTGCAAATCCAACCTGTGGGAGAAAAAAATAAATAAATGTGAGTTAAAACAGAGGAAAGGAAGATATGCATCTTTGAAGGATTTTAATGCATTTTATGGCATGCCTTGCAAAAGTATGCACTTTGTCACATTCCAATCACAAACTTCAGTGAATTTAATTTTGATTTTATGTGCCAGATAGCACAAACTGGCGCACAATACTGAAGTGCTAGCATGACTCATGGCTTTCAACATGTTTTTACAGATAAAATTGACAAAAATGTGCAGTGCATTTGTATTGCTCCTTTTAATGTGGCCTTGTTTAACCGTAACGTGTTACGGTTAAACAAGGCCAAAAACTGAACTTTCCAGCCTACATGCAAAACACTAGAAACCTGCACGTCACCCTGAATACACCATGCTAACTGCGAACATGGTGGGTAGAATTATATTGTCCTCAGAATGTCCCAATGAAAGTTCAGCTCTAAATCTATTTAAGAGTCTCTGGAAAGACTTGTTCACAGCCCGTCTTGAACAATGAGGTATTTTGAAGGAGATTTCTGGTAAAGACGTATTCCACAAGACTTCCAGCTGTAATTACAGCAAATAATTTTGTTGCACACAAATTATTTACTCAGGATGGTGACTGATTACAAATGCTTGTGCTACACTTTTCAGGTTTTTCTTTTAGAAATATTTCAAAAGCCATGTGTAATTTCCCACGTTGCGTTGTCTTGTTGCATTAAATGCATTAAATGTTACAATACGATGAGGTTGCAACATCTCCGTATGTGAAAAGGTTAAAGGGGTATGAAAGCTCTAGTTTGATTATAGTTCAAATTTAAGACAATATTTCTAAAAGTAATAATAAAAAAAAGTTTCTTTGATTGGGTTAATTACATGTGATAAGTCTGAATTTGTGTCAGTATGTTACAGTAAAATGATTCAATTCTTTTTCAGGAATTCTTGAACAAGTGGACAGTCCTGCTATTCACTACTAACAGAGGTGAGAGCTCATCGGTTAGTTGGACCCGGAGGGAAAGTCCTCGAATGAGTGCTGCAACCTCTGACTAATAGGTTTGCATAACATTGATTTGATTGGCTCTCCAGTGAAGAGTAAACCCCAACTCTACACTCCTACACGCATACAGAAGCCGCAAGGCCTGGCGTGTCACAGCTCAGTCTTTAAACTGGACGGCCCATGGCTCAGCATGGGCTCCGCCATTAGGTAACAGCAGATTTAGAGGCGAGGCTGGGTGGCAGGTAAAGATTGGAGAAGCCACTGAGCTGGACTGATTGAGAGCCAACAATCTCCTCCTGATGATAATCTGTTGCCTAATCAGACAGAGCCAACCTGTGCTGGAGAGGAGAGAAGAGTTTCGAGGTGAGCTAAGTTCTCAAGCAGCCCTCCCCAGGTTGGGAGCACTGTGATCTTATGGGAGGGAAAGCCATCTCTGGCAAACATCGCATGTTAGTTTGCGAAAATCACGAGAAGCAGCACTTCATGAACGTGAAGCAACAGCTGTGGGTCGGAAAACCAGCGGGTTGTGCTAACGTTTGCGTGTGGAGCTGACCTCTATCAGCAACACTACAAGCAAAGAGCAATGCATTTCTTCACCAATCACAAATAGAGACCTTGTACTACTTTGTCTACCACAAGTTTCATGATAAATCAATCATAAAAAGTACAAATAAGCAGTTTAATATCACCGTATTTTACGTACAAGGTGGGATTATCAAACTTTCCAACTTAGAAGTAAAAAGTAAAACGTAAAAATAAGTTGAATCATGAAGCATTCACTGGTGTTCACTGCCAGATGAGTTATGTGTTTTACTTTTTAACAGACAGCCAACTCAATTAGGTTGCAACTATGTCATTAGGCACACCTGGCAGGTGCAAATTTGGTTTATATTGACATGATAGCTTCACGTAGTTGCTGCACATTTTGTCAATTGAATGTCTGTGATGTGATTCTCCAGATCCCAAAGGTTCATATTTAATGACCACTGAGCATACTGAATTCATTATTATGTTCCTGGAACCAGTCGTAGCCATAGAGGGTTAGGCAAGGTCAGAAACAATCGATTGGTTGTTGTTCAGGGGCCTAAAGTGTACTAAGAAATAATCAACCACACCTTTGCATTATCACCACCAGCCAGACAGGACAGATCCATGCTTTTGTGATGTTTACACCTATTCTGTCTCTTTCGTCTGAATTTGTTGTTTTAATGTTTTTCTTGTTAGGAAACTTTTCTTGCATGGAAAAGTCCCTCCTTCTGCCACCTCAAAACCAACTTCAGCACACGCATTTGTCAGAGATTCTGGTGTTGATCAAATACAGTGCAGCCACGTAAAGCACACACCCTCGTCTACCTATTCGCAGCAGGAAGCAGGGGACGCTTGCACCGCTGCGCTCAAATGAAAGCAATGTGAAACTTCTTCAGACCACAACTGACACATGAGCTGTATTTATTATCTGGTTCTCGTACGCCCCACCCCCCGCTATGGTTGCCGTGGGCAACTGCCTATATGATCCACATGAATAATGACTTGTGTGAATATTTCTTTTATGAAATGGGTCAAGGAACAAAAACTAAATATTTATTTATGTAGAACGATGAAAACCACTGCAAAATAAGCATGTACTCATATATTCTTTCAGTGTATTTAACAAACTATACTTGTTGCAAGATTTTGAACATATAAGAACAGAACATTTAATAATATTAAAATATTCAATTAACTTGTTTAATGTTAGCAGAAATCGATTAATATATTGAAATATTTATCGAGCAGTTGAGGAGATAAAAAAGAGACTATTTAGATGCAAACTTCTGTTCATCCTCTGTTGTGTCCTGAAACTGAAAACGAATGAAGCTTAGTGGACCAGACAATGCGCTACATTATCAGTGTATAAAGCATGTCGCACTTGTTTTATTGTTATTTTTATCTGCTCAGAAGGCGCATGAGAGGTAGGCTTTGCGGTGCAGTTAAGATGAGTCACGATGGGCCTGCCCACTCACGTCAGCAGTCTATTACAGAGTTTGTTCAAGGACTATCACAGCCGGTGCCACATTGTGACACCACAGGGTAAGATTTAAAAGCTGCAGGCATGAGATTTTTGATGCTGGAATATGAGCAATATTCTCACATTACAAATTATGGAGTGTTTCTTGAGGTAGACAGCAAAAAAAAAAAAAGCTGAGTGCTTTATTCCATTTTCCTTTAAACCCAAACTCAATTTTCTCCTCCAGATGTGGCACAGTAACTCTTACTTTATTACTTTATTACATCTCTGCATGGATTAAAAATACAGAGACAGAATTGTTGCATGTGCTTGATGAGTCAGCTATTTGCTAAAACACCCCCTGCTGTTGCATGCTGGAGCAGATGGAGGCTTGGCTGGAGATCAGGACTGGCTTAATGAGGGCCTGAATGACTCCTGGCCAGTCCAGGTTTACAGCCTTCGTCACGGGGCATCACATCTCAAGGCGAGGAGATACTTAAAGGCGGAGGGAGGTAAAGAGAGAAAGGAGTGGGATGGGAGGAGGAAAGATGGACACAAGTGAAGAGGAGAAGTGAGGTGGAGCGATTATGTAACAGTTAAAAGCAGGTAAGCCATCGATCAGCACACATGGCCTTCCCTAATGCTCCCACACATGGACCAACGCTGAGGGAGTCACATCAAAACCGACTCCTCAGTCGTATTACCCCCTTCTGGACACAGTGCACTCAGAATCAGTACATGAAACACTCTGTAAAAGAATAAAGGCTTCAGTCTTGCAACGGCTCCTCCAACCCATCATGGAGCCTCAGTGTGAGCCATAAAACACCAAGCAAGTGGTCTGCTGACAATCTACAGAAGTCAAGCTTAACTCTCACGACTAAACGTCTTCTTCTGCCATTCTTTGATTTTTAACAACCTTTTATTAAGGATAAGGCATAAGAGTTATTGATCTGATTAGTAAAGACGCAGAAGGATTTTATTTAAAAATGATCCGATCGAAGATTTTTTTGTGCGTTCATCAAAGTTGATAAAATCATCTGCAGGTTTTATTTTTCAATATTTCAGCACAGTTCTTATTTTATGGTGAGTCCATTCTTGTAAATATAATGCAAAATTCTTCTGCGGAAGCAGATTTTCATCTACAAAAAGCTAAAGACAGGGCTTGCGCTGCCTCCAACTAAACGTCTTATCGCCACCTAGTGGGAGGTTGGAAATGTTCAGCTTTGAAGAAGAACTTTTGTTGATTTCTCCTGATCATTTATTGGCAGATTTTTTCTTCCTGCAAATTTAACAACACATTTTCTTTTATCTGTAATGGCTGAATGTTAAGCAAGTGTTTTGTTTTTTGTTTTGGCAAAGTGTATTGACTCTGTCAAAGCCAGCAGCTTTGCTACAATTGAGCTTGTATAAAGTGAATTAGCATAAAAGCATTAAAAATAAACACCTTTAAAGTAAGTGTGTACGAATAATCAGCCTCATGTACTGTCTCTTTTTGGACGGTAAGTTAGCTGATGACCTTTGATCAATTTTTTTTTTTTTGTTCTCTAACAACCACGTCTGTTCAGTCACTGGGTTTAATGCCTTCTCTCTCTTTTTATTCTAAAAAGGAGGGAATAGTTCACTGCAGCCTTCAGCCCAGTTAAAGATATAACATGCACATCCACATGATCAGGTTACATTTTATCCAATGTCTTTAAACTAAAGCCTGTTTGTTCTCCCCAGTCAGGAATCAACAGAGCTGAGAACAACTTCGACTGAAAAGGTGAGAGCAGCACTGAGTCTTCATGAACTGATATATGAACATTATCAGTTCATGAAGGTTGGATATTAGTAACCTTCTTGAAGTAGCTTAGTTATTTATGCTCATGCATTTTCTCTTTGAATACCAGCATGTGGATGGTAAATGGACATTACACCAATTTATTCTCCTGCATGAGAACAGTGGATTTTATCTAAATGCATTTTTTTAATTTATACTATATGCAACACTCATGTACCATGTTTGCCCTTTCCATATAATTTTTGTCTTCTGTTTTTATTATTATTATTATTAAATCACATATACATTTTTATCTTTTATTTTATTTTATTAATATGAGCCGGTTAGAATGCAATGTCTCCGCCAAATCCGGTGCGCGACAAAACTCCGGGCTGCAGCGCCAACATCCAGGCTTCTTAAAGTGACAAACCTACTCAGATCTGTGAGCACGCTGCAGCAGAAAAAGGTATTTCTCGTTCGCTTTGCACTTTATTGGCAGAAGTCTCATCTAAACACACAGCATTTATATTTATAATATTCCAATTATAATAAGAGGTGCAAATTTGACACTTTTAATGGACTCTTAATGCAACTTTGAATTAAAAGTGTCATTATTTACCAAATGGCACTTCATGACACCAGTCATAAACATTCACAAAGACTCCTTCGTTATCATAGCAGATGTTATGTCATGTTTATGACAGTGTCATCATGTCAGTCTTATGCGCACCCCTTTAAATAAAGTGTTACCAGAACATCATTATGAATATGAAAGAAAAATATTAATTATTTTATCAAGAAAAATCTGATGCTTTGTGCAGTTGCAACCTAGTATTAGGTTTTTACCATTCACAATATCTTACATGCAGACTTTTTACACATCTTTGCTGGTTCTCTTTAGTTTTATGAACAAACTTCTTGAGGTTTTCTTCTCACTACTTTTCAACACGGGCCACTTTATGGAGGGCACAACTAATAGCCTTTCCGAATTTGTGGACAGTCAGGTCTTGTTAGGTTTGTAGTTGCAATGTATTTCTGCCTTAAAGTTCTTCATAGCTTTATCTCTGATCTGTCTGCCTTGATCTTCTTGTTGGTTTTTGATTATTGACGTTCTTTAACAAACCATTGAGGACTTCACAGAAACACAGGACTCATCACAAATATGAATTACACATAAGTTTAATCTTTTTACTAATAATGTCTTCCCAAATTACTTGGCTGCACTGGATTTCATTTAGCGGTAGGGAGATTTCTACAAATACATGCTAACTTGCTTGTTTTGGGGGGGTTTTCTGAACACATGTATTCTTGTTCTTTGGTTTCCCATAGTTTTTCTACAAACATCACCATACACATCTATCCTCAATTTCTGTTGTTTTTTTCCTTTGTTTTAAAATCTAAAACAAAAAAATGCCATCGGTGTAAAAATGACAAACTTACTAAAATATATTTGTATTGGACTGAAGGCAAAAATTACTCTTCGAACTGTAAAGTTTGCAGAAAAAGCTTGTGAGAAAACGTGAAGTAGTCCAAATTTGAATTGTTTTGCTGGCCGCTGTACAGATGGATGCATCTGAACTAATTTGTAACCAGAGATACAAAACTGGATAAACTGAAGTTATCTGTCAGGAACAAAGTGTCTTGAACAAAGTGTCTAATCCAAGTAAGTCAGACACATCACACTCCAAGGTGCACCTTCAGTCCAGTTATGTGTTTTAAATGGCAAACTCAGGTCAGTACACCCCATAAATAATTAATTCAGTCAATTATTTTCTAGACTCACTTTCTCTTGTTCAGATTCATACATAGGCGTAAATCCCGGGGGGCGGGGAAGGGGTCTGGAACCCCCCCAATCTTGGAAAAGTCTATAATTTTCCATTCCCCACCCCAAAAAAATAATTTAAATAACACATGACTTGTATTGAGAATCATTGTGATAAATCAATATTTATGAGGAATTTTATTAAGTGGAGTTACTTATTAAAACTTGTTTTTATTTAGAGCCTTAATGTCCTCATGTCCAATTTTTAAAAAATCAAGTAATGTAAGTAAATAACCAAAGTGGAAGAAAATACTCTTTTGCAAAGTATTATTTTAAATTATTTCCACTTAAAATTGTTGTTATCTTTGCTCTTTATGAAAACCATTAAGGCCAAACTACGGTTTGAAAGGAAGAACACGGGCAAAGATTGGAATCTGTGGAAAAACAACCTTTAGACAGATGAATTTACCTTTTAATTTGGGCAGAAGAACAGAAGACATATTTATGACAAACCAAATACAGCCTTGCAGGAATGAACTTTACTCCATCTGTAAGGCACAGACTTGGAGGTGCCATGGTTTGAGGATCTTTTCTGTAGCAGTACCTGGTCAGCTCAAAGGATTGTAGCTTATCAAAGCTACAATCCTTTGTAGCTTTGATAAGCTACAAAGGATTGTACAAAGGATTGCATCTCACATTTTGAGGAAAATGTGAGATGATCTGTAAAAAAAAAAAGACAGAACAAGTCATTGTGACACAATGATGACCCCCAGAAATAAATCCACCAAGGAGTGACTGAGTATGGTGTTAAATTTGTTTCACAATTATTCAATCAAAAAAATACATATATATCACACTAGTATTCAATCAAAAAAATTATTTGACATGATTTTTCTTTGATTGAATAATTGTGAAACAAATTGAACTCCATAACTGAGAGCTCAGAAATGAAAACTCTTGGAATGGTCAAGTCAAAGCGCAGATCTAGATGTCTTTGTGAAGCTGATAACGTTGACAAAACAGCTTGCTTTATCAATTAAACATTGCATTTATTCTAAGATTAGAGATGTTTTTCACGTGGTATAATAAACTTCCATGGTGTTGTACAACAATAAAATTAATTTTTTTTCTCTCGTCGCTGTTCATTCAGAAGCTGTATATAAATTACAAATGTAGGAAATAATCCTACTCACTGGTCCGTTTATTTTAAGACTTTTATTTTGAAGCCCTTAAATTTATTGAGTAGTTCTTCCTGGTTGAAGGGCAGACAGGAAGAAAGGACAAGAGTCATTTGTGAGTATTTACAGTCTGCTCCCAGTTTCATATTTAGTTTTATTCTTAGCACTCGGTTTTATGTCATAACTTATTATTCTAAAATCTCACTAGAAGAAATATGATCCCTTATATTAATTTAGTCAGTGTCAGCTATGTTATGGCTTCCTGGGGCTCAGAAGTTAGTTTGAGTCACTCTGTTTAGAGATCAGCAATCTTACAGGCTTTAAGCTGCATATAAAACACCTTTCTGTTATTTCAGTTGTTTATAGAGGACATCTCTTGACTGAGACATTAACCTGAGACTATTTTAGATTTTATTTACTTAGAGTGTTTCATAAGCATCACAAGTTAGTTGCTCAGATCTTTAAGCGAATTTCTGATCAATCTACAGAAGGAACAAGATTTTATTAGGCACAGAAAATACATTTTTTCCCCCCACACTGTCTGGTAAGAGTTCAGACTATTTACTTGTTGAATTGAACTGTAATGTATAAACAGAGTCCTGATGTCACCTCCTGGATATTTGAAGGTTTTTGGTGCTGGTGTTTTCCGTCAGTCAGTTTGTTCAGGCATGTTGGCGGCAGCATCAAGCTTTGAGGATGTTGAACTACCATCAGCTGTTGTCTGAATGTTTCTAAATGTGTTCTTATCCCAGCAGGAGATGGCAGACAACAAACCATGGGTTCTGATCTCAGAGGTTGGGGACAAGGGTTTTCATGAGGACGTCGTTGACATTATCAATCAACACTTCCACATCGTCTGCCTCAAGGAGTTCCTACAAAACCCGGCCCTGCACGGCCCTAAAATCCAGGGCATGTTTATGTGGAACTTCAGTCCCGCGGCCGAGCCTTCCCTGTTGAGCTGCCTGCCATCGCTGAAGGTGATCGCCAACGGAGGAGTGGGCATCGACCATCTGGATGTGCCGTACATCAACAGCTTTGGGGTGAAGGTCACCAACACTCCCGGCGTGGTGAGCGACGCCACTGCAGACATGGCCATGGCGCTCCTTCTGGCTTCAGCACGGACGGTTATAGAGGGTGAGAGCAATACTTTCCCCTCTTATAATTGTTCTCACTCCTAAAATACCTCATGATGTACTGCTCACTTCAGCTCGGGGTCAAAGTGGATAAAGACTGAGGTATATGGATACAAAGTGTAAGATAAATGAACACAGTACCAACAATGGAGCATGGTAGTGGCTGGATTGTGCTGTGATGTTGTCTCAGTACCAAAAGGTGGATTGGACAGGGATGAAAGTTGGGCACAACTGGGTGTTCAACAACAAGAAGAAAGAATTTTGCACAAAAAAAGGAGGAAAAAAATCAAATGGGTTCTGAAGAACTACAAAAATACATAAAAAGGTTTCAATGTGGAAAAATTGCTGAGAAATGGGTGTTTCACTAGGTCACATGTGTCAGACTCAAGGCCGGGGGGCCAAATCTGGCCCGCTTCAGCTTTTTATGTGGCCCTACAGGCTCCAAATTACATCAATAATTTCCTCCAGTTTTTCACAAATCCTCAAAATTTACACAAAATCAACAGATCCCCACGTTTTTTCTGATCTTATTGCAAGTGTTTCTCAAAATTGGTCAAAAACATTGCGTTTAAGTGACTACTGCCCCAGCCTTACTTGATGTCAAGTAATAAAAAGTCACATGTAACATCATACATTAACTCAAATATCATATAAATTCCTTACAAATACTCATAAATTAGCATCACGTTGCAAAAGAAACACAAAAACAATCACAAACTCCCAGAGGAACTGCTATTGGTTAATATTTTAACAGTTTAATGGCTTTTATCAATAGATTCTGGCACAACCGGCCCTTTAAGAACATCCAGATTTTTGATGTGGCCCAAAGTGAAAATGAGTTTGTCACCCCTGCAGTAGGTAGTCATCCCAAACACACATTGAAAATACCTTTTCTGATGGTAAAAACAGGCGAACACCGCACTCAAGAAATAGCCATGCCCTTAACCTGCTAAGAAGATTGATCAAATATTCAGCTGGTTATGTAAAAAGCTACAAAAAATTCACATTTTGTTAATGGACATTTACCCTATAATTAATGGGATCATGTATAATTTAAATCTATAGATCTATATATTTAAAGAAAATTTAAATCTCTTTAAAGAAATTTAAATTTCTTTAAATCTATAGATTTAAAGAAAATCTATAGATCTATAGGTCTGTACCCACGCCTTTTTTTTTAGCTCTACCATCAATCCACAGTGCAAATAGAGATACTCAAACTTAGATGTTTAAATAAAATTATTATGTAATTAAAAGCCCAGAATTAAACAGACATTTATTTCCCTATGATGAGTGGGTATGTAAACTTTTGACCACATGTGTAGGTTTCTGTTAATGATCTGAAAGCTTGGGAACGTTTTTTTCTGGTTCCTGTCTCTGCAGGTCACCTGATATCAGTTGATTCTAAGACCACCCATGTACCACAAAGCCTTATGGGAGTTGAAGTAACAGGTTCAACTCTGGGGATCATTGGAATGGGACACATCGGGTACAAAGTTGCTCAGAGAAGCAAAGGTTTCAACATGAGGATCCTTTACCACAACAGAAACAGAAGGTCAACTTTCGGACCGCGATGTGTCAACCCAAGAAACGGAGGCGGCTCATAAGATCTTTGATTCTTCTGTTGTTTAGAAGTGTCGAAGATGAGCAAGCGGTCGGGGCAAGTTACTGCGAGAAACTGGACGACCTGCTGAAAGAGTCCGATTTCGTGGTGGTGGTGGTGAACCTGACCCCTGACACCACCGGCCTCATCAGCCACAGAGAGCTGTCGCTCATGAAACCCACAGGGACACTTGTAAACGTCAGCAGAGGTAAATCTTTCTCCTGGACTGAAAACTCAGAAGAACTCGCTCCTCTACCAATCTGAATCGTTTAATGTTTCAGGTCTGGTTGTGGACCAGGACGCTCTAGTCAAAGCCCTGATGTCTGGAACGATACGAGCTGCAGCTTTAGACGTCACTCACCCCGAACCACTACCCAGGTACCCTCTATTTTAAACTCTTCCTTTGTTGACACATTATTGCTAATGTTAGCTTCATCTGATGGGTCTGTGCAGGGATCATCCACTCCTCACCCTCCCCAACGTGCTGATTACGCCCCACATCGGGACCAACACTCGTGGGACAATAAGAAAGATGGTGCAGATGATGGTAGACAATGTTTTGGCAGCAATGAAAGGCTTAGCTGTTCCTAATGAGGTCAAAGCAAAATAAGTTCTGGTGATGAGATCAAGAAAATATAATTTTTTTGTCCTTTTTACTTGGAACTTTCACACGTTGAGCCAATTCTTTGACATTTTGAGCTGCGATCCTGTCAGTTTTAGTCCTGCTGTTACTCAGGAAGACATTTATGGGCAGAAAATATTTCTCCTCATAATAACTTTGTTTTTTTGTGTGTGTAATAAAGCAGGCACGATAAATCTACTGTTTCTTATTGCCATTTAATCACTACCTTTATTGCTATACATATAATTAAAAATAAATATGATAAATAAAATTATGACATTTATTTTCTGGTATTTTCAGTAAAGCGGCATCTAAAGCAAAGCCGCCCGCAGTGTTCAGTCTATCCGCTCACCTGTATAAATAATCCTGCCGTTCGCTCTGAACCAGCAGCATTGCTCCGGTATTGGTCCCCCGAAAAACGACAAAACCCCGGACATTATCATTAATCAGTAAAATCCTCCCAGGCCGAACTTGATAACTGGACGTTATGCTGCTAACAGTTAGCTTTTGTCAACAACACAGGCGGAAGTGAGAGCGCGGCGGAACGCAAATAACGACCCAGCAGGACCACATCCGCTAAATAATAAAACATAATTTAACGAGGCATCCTGCAGATACATTTTTCTCGAGGAATTTTAATAATCGAGGTACTCGAATCACTCGAGGAATCGTTTCAGCCCTAGTTGTGATCTTAAAAAAATTGAGATCCTGATAAAAAATTTTTTTCAAAAATAAAGTGCAACCAAGTCTTTGTTTCTTTCCTTTTTGTTTAACTCACATCATGCATTTTATCATGTTTATCAGCATTAGCCATAAATACTGCTGGTAGGTTGTTACAAGTACAGCCTTGGTCACTGGTGTGCAGTTGGGACTAGAACATTTCTGAAGAAATTTAAAGTGTGCCTGTCGGTTGAACCCAGTGTTCTGACGCTAAAAATGAGCATCAATGCTAAAGTAAGCTACAATATACTCAATAGCATGTGGAGAGTCACAAGCATGTTGAGTAACATGGACTTACTCCATTCAATATCTTAAAATTAGTGTACAAGCTTAAATTAGCCAAAATGGTAATTGTTGTTCAAAAAACATAAGATTTCTTCTGCTCTTTTGAAATACTGCTTAACTTACAATAAGTACTACTCAACAAGAATTGTGGAGTTATGTTTTTCTGAAAAGTGAAAGTTTTTCTTTTTTTTTTTACCATCCATGGTGATAAATATATTATAAAACAGACATTCAATACAAAAGCAAAAGTCTGATTTATACTATGGAGCAGTTCGTCACCAGAAAAAAGCACTCATCTCAACACCAAATTAATTATTGTTTATAAAATATAAGCTCTTTTGAAATACTGTTTAGACGCAAGAAATATAGTTGGTAAATTTTGCAAACGTAAAAGTCAGATGTTTACTTTGTGGCACTTTGCTACCAGAAAAAGTGTTCATCTCTTAGGAACTGAACAACAAATATTGTTACTGTTGAAAAAAACATAAGACTTCTGCTCTTTTGAAGTGCTACTTACGATAGGGAGATACCAAGATGGCAGACTGACAAGCTGTGTCTCTGAGAGCTCCACATAAGACCAACTTTCCGACTAAGTAGCGTAGTAAATTTACACCCGAAAGTTCATGACGGATTCCCAGAAGCTCACAAGAAATGCAAAATCCCGAACATCAGGACTCTTGAAGCAGCAACAGACGCATAGAGCGATGGAACATGACTACGCTGAATCTCAAATAAACGTTATCGAAGCGTGACCGTGATGTTGGTTCGGCTCCTTCAACTCCGAGGAAAGAACCCCCTGGTAAGAAAACCAAGCCAACAGAAGTCAACACAGAGATGCAAGTATCCAACAACATTATTCTTGAGGCAATATTAAGTCTGCAGACAAAAATAACGGGAATGGAGACGCAATTAGAAGGTATCAGAGAGGAAAACCGTCAAGCTAGCACATTGATGGCTAACCTAGCAAAGGCGGTGCAACTGAATACTGTTGAGCTAAAGCAGGGGTGCCCAAAGTCTGTCCTCGAGGGCCGGTGTTCTGTCAGATCAGCATACATTGATCGGACAACATACAATATACGTTGCATACAACGTTTATGAGCTATACATATATAACGTATACATATACAACTTATGTATACGTATGTATACGTTATATATGACAACGTATACATAAGACCAGGCAGCCACTATAACATTCAGTGTTTCATTTAAGATAATGCAATTTTTCAAAAAACATGTTATCATAATTTTCCAAAAATGCCTGTTAACCAGTTTTATAGAGTTATTACTTG